>NC_134267.1:86023411-86323411 GCF_031893055.1 Leptodactylus fuscus
TAAATTCATGGTGGAGGGAGCCTCTAAAAAACCCAGTTTGGACCAATTCATGGTGGAGGGAGCCTCTAAAAACCCCAGTTTGGACCAATTCATGGTGGAGGGAGCCTCTAAAAACCCCAGTTTGGACCAATTCATGGTGGAGGGAGCCTCTAACCAGCCCAGTTTGGGCAAATTTATGGTGGAGGGAGCCTCTAACCAGCCCAGTTTGGACCAATTCATGGTGGAGGGAACCTCTAACCAGCCCAGTTTGGACCAATTCATGGTGGAGGGAGCCTCTAAAAAACCCAGTTTGGATCAATTCATGGTGGAGGGAGCCTCTAAAAACCCCAGTTTGGACCAATTCATGGTGGAGGGAGCCTCTAACCAGCCCAGTTTGGACCAATTCATGGTGGAGGGAGCCTCTAAACAGCCCAGTTTGGACCAATTCATGGTGGAGGGAGCCTCTAACCAGCCCAGTTTGGGCAAATTCATGGTGGAGGGAGCCTCTAAAAAACCCAGTTTGAACCAATTCATGGTGGAGGGAGCCTCTAAAAACCCCAGTTTGGACCAATTCATGGTGGAGGGAGCCTCTAAAAACCCCAGTTTGGACCAATTCATGGTGGAGGGAGCCTCTAAAAACCCCAGTTTGGACCAATTCATGGTGGAGGGAGCCTCCAAAAACCCCAGTTTGGACCAATTCATGGTGGAGGGAGCCTCTAACCAGCCCAGTTTGGACCAATTCATGGTGGAGGGAGCCTCTAAAAAACCCAGTTTGGACCAATTCATGGTGGAGGGAGCCTCTAACCAGCCCAGTTTGGGCAAATTCATGGTGGAGGGAGCCTCTAAAAACCCCAGTTTGGACCAATTCATGGTGGAGGGAGCCTCTAAAAACCCCAGTTTGGACCAATTCATGGTAGAGGGAGCCTCTAAACAGCCCAGTTTGGACCAATTCAAGGTGGAGGGAGCCTCTAAAAACCCCAGTTTGGACCAATTCATGGTGGAGGGAGCCTCTAACCAGCCCAGTTTGGGCAAATTCATGGTGGAGGGAGCCTCTAAAAAACCCAGTTTGGACCAATTCATGGTGGAGGGAGCCTCTAACCAGCCCAGTTTGGGCAAATTCATGGTGGAGGGAGCCTCTAAAAAACCCAGTTTGGACCAATTCATGGTGGAGGGAGCCTCTAAAAACCCCAGTTTGGACCAATTCATGGTGGAGGGAGCCTCTAAAAACCCCAGTTTGGACCAATTCATGGTGGAGGGAGCCTCTAACCAGCCCAGTTTGGGCAAATTCATGGTGGAGGGAGCCTCTAAAAAACCCAGTTTGGACCAATTCATGGTGGAGGGAGCCTCTAAAAACCCCAGTTTGGACCAATTCATGGTGGAGGGAGCCTCTAAAAACCCCAGTTTGGACCAATTCATGGTGGAGGGAGCCTCTAACCAGCCCAGTTTGGGCAAATTTATGGTGGAGGGAGCCTCTAACCAGCCCAGTTTGGACCAATTCATGGTGGAGGGAACCTCTAACCAGCCCAGTTTGGACCAATTCATGGTGGAGGGAGCCTCTAAAAAACCCAGTTTGGATCAATTCATGGTGGAGGGAGCCTCTAAAAACCCCAGTTTGGACCAATTCATGGTGGAGGGAGCCTCTAACCAGCCCAGTTTGGACCAATTCATGGTGGAGGGAGCCTCTAAACAGCCCAGTTTGGACCAATTCATGGTGGAGGGAGCCTCTAACCAGCCCAGTTTGGGCAAATTCATGGTGGAGGGAGCCTCTAAAAAACCCAGTTTGAACCAATTCATGGTGGAGGGAGCCTCTAAAAACCCCAGTTTGGACCAATTCATGGTGGAGGGAGCCTCTAAAAACCCCAGTTTGGACCAATTCATGGTGGAGGGAGCCTCTAAAAACCCCAGTTTGTACCAATTCATGGTGGAGGGAGCCTCCAAAAACCCCAGTTTGGACCAATTCATGGTGGAGGGAGCCTCTAACCAGCCCAGTTTGGACCAATTCATGGTGGAGGGAGCCTCTAAAAAACCCAGTTTGGACCAATTCATGGTGGAGGGAGCCTCTAACCAGCCCAGTTTGGGCAAATTCATGGTGGAGGGAGCCTCTAAAAACCCCAGTTTGGACCAATTCATGGTGGAGGGAGCCTCTAAAAACCCCAGTTTGGACCAATTCATGGTAGAGGGAGCCTCTAAACAGCCCAGTTTGGACCAATTCAAGGTGGAGGGAGCCTCTAAAAACCCCAGTTTGGACCAATTCATGGTGGAGGGAGCCTCTAACCAGCCCAGTTTGGGCAAATTCATGGTGGAGGGAGCCTCTAAAAAACCCAGTTTGGACCAATTCATGGTGGAGGGAGCCTCTAAAAACCCCAGTTTGGACCAATTCATGGTGGAGGGAGCCTCTAAACATCCCAGTTTGGACGAATTCATGGTGGAGGGAGCCTCTAACCAGCCCAGTCTGGGCAAATTTATGGTGGAGGGAGCCTCTAACCAGCCCAGTTTGGGCAAATTCATGGTGGTGGGAGCCTCTAACCAGCCCAGTTTGGACCAATTCATGGTGGAGGGAGCCTCTAAAAACCCCAGTTTGGACCAATTCATGGTGGAGGGAGCCTCTAAAAAACCCAGTTTGGACCAATTCATGGTGGAGGGAGCCTCTAAAAACCCCAGTTTGGACCAATTCATGGTGGAGGGAGCCTCTAAACAGCCCAGTTTGGACCAATTCATGGTGGAGGGAGCCTCTAACCAGCCCAGTTTGGGCAAATTTATGGTGAAGAGAGCCTCTAACCAGCCCAGTTTGGACCAATTCATGGTGGAGGGAGCCTCTAAAAACCCCAGTTTGGACCAATTCATGGTGGAGGGAGCCTCTAAAAACCCCAGTGTGGACCAATTCATGGTGGAGGGAGCCTCAAAAAAACCCAGTTTGGACCAATTCATGGTGGAGGGAGCCTCTAACCAGCCCAGTTTGGGCAAATTCATGGTGTAGGGAGCCTCTAAAAACCCCAGTTTGGACCAATTCATGGTGGAGGGAGCCTCTAAAAACCCCAGTTTGGACCAATTCATGGTGGAGGGAGCCTCTAAACAGCCCAGTTTGGACCAATTCATGGTGGAGGGAGCCTCTAACCAGCCCAGTTTGGGAAAATTTATGGTGGAGGGAGCCTCTAACCAGCCCAGTTTGGACCAATTCATGGTGGAGGGAGCCTCTAACCAGCCCAGTTTGGACCAATTCATGGTGGAGGGAGCCTCTAAAAAACCCAGTTTGGACCAATTCATGGTGGAGGGAGCCTCTAAAAACCCCAGTTTGGACCAATTCATGGTGGAGGGAGCCTCTAACCAGCCCAGTTTGGACCAATTCATGGTGGAGGGAGCCTCTGAAAACCCCAGTTTGGACCAATTCATGGTAGAGGGAGCCTCTAAACAGCCCAGTTTGGACCAATTCATGGTGGAGGGAGCCTCTAACCAGCCCAGTTTGGGCAAATTCATGGTGGAGGGAGCCTCTAAAAACCCCAGTTTGGACGAATTCATGGTGGAGGGAGCCTCTAAAAACCCCAGTTTGGACAAATTCATGGTGGAGGGAGCCTCTAACCAGCCCAGATTGGGCAAATTCATGGTGGAGGGAGCCTCTAAAAAACCCGGTTTGGACCAATTCATGGTGGAGGGAGCCTCTAAAAACCCCAGTTTGGACCAATTCATGGTGGAGGGAGCCTCTAAACAGCCCAGTTTGGACCAATTCATGGTGGAGGGAGCCTCTAACCAGCCCAGTTTGGGCAAATTTATGGTGGAGGGAGCCTCTAACCAGCCCAGTTTGGACCAATTCATGGTGGAGGGAGCCTCTAACCAGCCCAGTTTGGACCAATTCATGGTGGAGGGAGCCTCTAAAAACCCCAGTTTGGACCAATTCATGGCGGAGGGAGCCTCTAAAAACCCCAGTTTGGACCAATTCATGGTGGAGGGAGCCTCTATCCAGCCCAGTTTGGACCAATTCATGGTGGAGGGAGCCTCTAAAAACCCCAGTTTGGACCAATTCATGGTGGAGGGAGCCTCTAAAAACCCCAGTTTGGACCAATTCATGGTGGAGGGAGCCTCTAACCAGCCCAGTTTGGGCAAATTCATGGTGGAGGGAGCCTCTAAAAAACCCAGTTTGGACCAATTCATGGTGGAGGGAGCCTCTAAAAACCGCAGTTTGGACCAATTCATGGTGGAGGGAGCCTCTAACCAGCCCAGTTTGGGCAAATTTATGGTGGAGGGAGCCTTTAACCAGCCCATTTTGGACCAATTCATGGTGGAAGGAGCCTCTAACCAGCCCAGTTTGGACCAATTCATGGTGGAGGGAGCCTCTAAAAACCCCAGTTTGGACCAATTCATGGTGGAGGGAGCCTCTAACCAGCCCAGTTTGGGCAAATTCATGGTGGAGGGAGCCTCTAAAAACCCCAGTTTGGACCAATTCATGGTGGAGGGAGTCTCTAAAAACCCCAGTTTGGACCAATTCATGGTGGAGGGAGCCTCTAACCAGCCCAGTTTGGGCAAATTCATGGTGGAGGGAGCCTCTAAAAAACCCAGTTTGGACCAATTCATGGTGGAGGGAGCCTCTAAAAACCCCAGTTTGGACCAATTCATGGTGGAGGGAGCCTCTAAAAACCCCAGTTTGGACCAATTCATGGTGAAGGGAGCCTCTAATCAGCCCGGGTTGGACCAATTCATGGTGGAGGGAGCCTCTAACCAGCCCAGTTTGGGCAAATTCATGGTGGAGGGAGCCTCTAACCAGCCCAGTTTGGACCAATTCATGGTGGAGGGAGCCTCTAAAAACCCCAGTTTGGACCAATTCATGGTGGAGGGAGCCTCTAAAAACCCCAGTTTGGACCAATTCATGGTGGAGGGAGCCTCTAACCAGCCCAGTTTGGGCAAATTCATGGTAAAGGGAGCCTCTAACCAGCCCAGTTTGGACCAATTCATGGTGGAGGGAGCCTCTAAAAACCCGAGTTTGGACCAATTCATGGTGGAGGGAGCCTAAAAAAACCCCAGTTTGGACCAATTCATGGTGGAGGGAGCCTCTAACCAGCCCAGTTTGGGCAAATTCATGGTGGAGGGAGCCTCTAAAAACCCCAGTTTGGACCAATTCATGGTGGAGGGAGCCTCTAAAAACCCCAGTTTGGACCAATTCATGGTGGAGGGAGCCTCTAAAAAACCCAGTTTGGACCAATTCATGGTGGAGGGAGCCTCTAACCAGCCCAGTTTGGGCAAATTCATGGTGGAGGGAGCCTCTAAAAACCCCAGTTTGGACCAATTCATGGTGGAGGGAGCCTCTAAAAAACCCCAGTTTGGACCAATTCATGGTGGAGAGAGCCTCTAAACAGCCCAGTTTGGACCAATTCATGGTGGAGGGAGCCTCTAACCAGCCCAGTTTGGACCCATTCATGGTGGAGGGAGCCTCTAAAAACCCCAGTTTGGACCAATTCATGGTGGAGGGAGCCTCTAAAAACCCCAGTTTGGACCAATTCATGGTGGAGGGAGCCTCTAAAAACCCCAGTTTGGACCAATTCATGGTGGAGGGAGCCTCTAACCAGCAGAGTTGGGGGAAATCAGGGTGGAGGGAGCCTCTAACCAGCAGAGTTGTGGGAAATCAGGGTGGAGGGAGCTTCTAACCAGCGGAGTTGTGGGAAAGCAGGGTGGAGGGAGCCTCTAACCAGCAGAGTTGGGGGTAATCAGGGTGGAGGGAGCCTAGTATTAGCAGAATTGTGCAACGCTTATGGTGGATGAGTATGAGGATGCAGAGGAATTGGAGAGGTTGAGTACAGACATGGAGTTTCATGTTGGGGTGCTTTACACAGGTGGGCACAAAAATGAAGGCTCTATCTAGTGGTGGTTCATTTTTATCAAAGTGAGCCGGTCGGCACTCTCAGCTGACAGACGGGTGCGCTTGTCAGTGATGATGCCACCGGCTGCACTGAACACCCTCTCAGATAGGACGCTGGCGGCAGGACAGAACAGCACCTCCAAGGCATATAGGGCAAGTTCAAGCCACAGGTCCAACTTCGACACCCAATACGTGTAGGGCGCAGAGGGGTTGGAGAGGACAGGGCTGTGGTCGGAAAGGTATTCCCGCAACATGCGCCTATACTTCTCACGCCTGGTGACACTAGGACCCTCCGTGGCGGCACTTTGGTGAGGGGGTGCCATCAAGGTGTCCCAGACCTTAGACAGTGTGCCCCTCGTTTGTGTGGACCGGTGAGAACTTGTTTGCCTACTGGAGGAACTGCCCTCCCTGCCGCCAACGTCACATGCTGGAAACATCTCCATCATATTCTGCACCAATTGCTTGTGGCAAGCATTGATGCGATTGGCCCTCCCCTCTACCGGAATAAAAGAGGAGATGTTGTTTTTATACCGGGGGTCAAGGATAGCAAAGATCCAGTACTGGTTGTCCTCCATGATTTTGACAATACGCTTGTCGGTTGTAAAGCACCCCAACATGAACTCAGCCATGTCTGCCACAGTGTTAGTTGGCATGACTCCTCTGGCCCCACCGGAAAGTTCAATCTCCATTTCCTCCTCATCCTCCATGTCTACCCATCCGCGCTGCAACAATGGGACGATTCGAAGTTGCCCGGAAGCCTCCTGTATCACCATCACATCATCGGACAACTCTTCTTCCTCCTCCCCCTCCTCCTCCTCCTCCTCCTCCTCCTCTTCCTCCATTAAACGCGATGAAGCGGACAGATGTGTGGACCTACTCTCCAGCTGTGACGGATCGGATGCTATCCCTGACTCCTCTGTGTGATCTGAGTTATCCCTGATGTCAATCAGGGATTCTCTCAGAACACACAAGAGCGGGATTGTAAGGCTCACCATCGCATCCTCAGAGCTCACCCTCCTTGTGGACTCCTCAAACACCCGTAGGATGTCACAAAGTTCTCTCATCCATGGCCACTCATGGATGAGAAACTGAGGCAGCTGACTTTGTGGCACCCTAGGGTTTTGTAGCTGGTATTCCATCAAAGGTCTCTGCTGCTCAACCACTCTATTCAACATCTGAAACGTTGAGTTCCAGCGTGTGGGGACGTCGCACAAAAGCCGGTGTTGTGGCACATGCAGGCGTTGCTGGAGAGATTTTAAGCTAGCAGCGACTACTGTCGACTTGCGAAAGTGGGCGCACATGCGCCGCACTTTCACCAGTAGCTCTGGAACATTGGGGTAGCTCTTTAGGAAACATTGCACCACTAGGTTGAAGACGTGGGCCAGGCATGGAACATGTTGGAGTCCGGCAAGCTCCAGAGCTGCTACCAGGTTCCGGCCGTTATCACAAACGACCATGCCTGGGCCCAGGTGCAGCGGCTCAAACCATATTGCCGTCTCATCGAGGAGGGCATCCCTCACCTCGGAGGCAGTGTGCTGTCTGTCCCCCAAGCTGATCATCTTCAGCACGGCCTGCTGATGTCTACCAACGCCAGTGCTGCAACGTTTCCAACTCGTAGCTGGGGTCAATCTAACAGCGGAGGAGGAGGCGGTGGCGGAGGAGGAGGCGGTGGAGGAGGAGGAGGAGGGGGGTGTTCTTCTCGTGTCCTTGCCAGGAATGTTAGGCGGGGAGACGAGGTACACCAGGCCAGTTTGGGAAGCAGTCCCAGCCTCAACTACATTCACCCAGTGTGCCGTCAGTGAAATGTAGCGTCCCTGTCCGCATGCACTTGTCTACGCGTCGGTGGTCAAGTGGACCTTTGTGCAAAGCGCGGAACTAAGGGCCCGCCTGATGTTGAGTGACACGTGCTGGTGCAAGGCGGGGACGGCACACCGGGAGAAGTAGTGACGGCTAGGGACGGCATAGCGAGGTGCCGCAGTTGCCATCAGGTCCATGAAGGCGGGAGTTTCAACAAGTCGGAATGCCAACATCTCCTGGGCCAGCAGTTTAGCGATGTTGGCGTTCAAGGCTTGCGCGTGTGGGTGGTTAGCAGTGTATTTCTGCCGCCGCTCCAATGTCTGAGAGATGGTGGGTTGTTGTAAAGAAGCGCCTGATGGTGCCTTTGATGGTGCAGGAGAAGGAGATAAGACAGGAACATGGGAGGATGAGGAAGAAGTCAACAAAGTGGCAGAGGCAGATGAAGTGGTGTCCTGGCTCGTCCTCTGGAGTGCATCGCCAGCACAGTCAGCAGTGGCAGTGGCAGAGGCAGAGGCAGAGGCAGTGGCAGAGGCAGTGGCAGTGGCGTGAACGGCAGGCAGCCTTTGTCCTGCCGTTGCTGCCTGCCACTGATTCCAGTGCTTGGATTCCAAATGACGACGCATTGAAGTGGTGGACAGGTTGCTCTTCTCAGAGCCCCTAATCAATTTCGAGAGGCAAATTGTGCAGACAACACTATATCTGTCCTCGGCGCATTCCTTGAAAAAACTCCACACCTTCGAGAAACGTGCCCTCGAGGTGGGAGTTTTTCGGGGCTGGGTACGAACTGGAACATCTTGGGAGATTCCGGGTGTGGCCTGGCTTCGCCTAAGCTGCTGACCTCTGCCTCTGCCTCTAGCTACCCTTTTTGGTGCTGCACCTGCCTCAAAATCCACACTACTTTCCCCGCTTGACATCCCCCCTGTCCAGGTCGGATCAGTGTCCTCATCATCCACCACTTCCTCTTCCAACTCCTGTCTCATCTCCTCCTCCCGCACAATGCGCAGGTCAACTGGATGCCCTGACGGCAACTGCGTCACATCATCGTCGATGAGGGTGGGTTGCTGGTCATCCACCACCAAATCGAACGGAGATGGAGGAGACTCTAGTGTTTGAGCATCTGGACACAGATGCTCCTCTGCTAGGTTCGTGGAATCGTGACGTGGAGGGGCAGGTTGAGGGACAATGAAAGGAGCGGAGAACAGCTCTGGGGAGCAGGGACAGTTGGGGTTATTGTTCTGTGAAGCTTGGGAATTTTGGGAGGAAGGAGGACAAGACTGTTGGGTAATAGGAGGAGAGGAGGCAGAGTCTGACTGGCTGCTGGACAATGTGCTGTAAGCATTCTCCGACAGCCATTGCAAGACCTGTTCCTGGTTCTCGGGCCTACTAAGGTTTGTACCCTGCAGTTTAGTTAATGTGGCAAGCAACCCTGGCACTGTGGAGTGGCGTAATGCGTGCTGCCCCACAGGAGTAGGCACGGGACGCCCTGTGGCTTCACTGCTACCTTGCTCCCCAGAACCATTCCCTTGACCTCGCCTACGGCCTCGTCCACGTCCCTTTCCGGGAGCCTTGCGCATTTTGAATTCCCAGTCAGAAACTGGCACTATATGGCAGTAGCAAGAAATGAGGGTATTTTTAACCCCAATATATTCTTTGAATTCCCAGTCAGACAATGGCACTATATACCAGTAGCAAAAATTGTGGGTGCACGTTACCCCAATATATTCCTTGAATTACCAGTCAGAAACTGGCACTATATGGCAGTAGCAAGAAATGAGGGTATTTGTAACCCCAATATATTCTTTGAATTCCCAGTCAGACAATGGCACTATATACCAGTAGCAAAAATTGTGGGTGCACGTTACCCCAATATATTCTTTGAATTACCAGTCAGAAACTGGCACTATATGGCAGTAGCAAGAAATGAGGGTATTTGTAACCCCAATATATTCTTTGAATTCACAGTCAGACACTGGCACTATATGGCAGTAGCAAAAATAGTGGGTGTATATAGCCCCAATCCTATTGCTAGGGGACTTGCAGGGTATTTCTGAGGTGAAGGTGGGGGGGGGGCACACCGTTGGAACGGGTATCGGGGGTATATATAGGGTATACAGGAATACACTGTCAGTGTATTCCATTCAGGATCCTGGGAAAGCTGGGTTGCGGCGATTGAGCCCGTCAGTGCCACGTTACACTGAGAAGCTTCTCCCTGGAATTTAGCTCTTATAAGAGCTGTTGGTTGTCTTCTCCTTCCTATCCTAGCCTGTCCCTGCCTACCCAGAATCTAAGCCCTAGCTAACTGGACGGAAACCTCCGTCCCCGGTGAATTGCAAGCTCAGAATGACGCGAAGCTGGGCGTTGCTGTTCTTTTAAATTAGAGGTCACATGTTTTCGGCAGCCAATGGGTTTTGCCTACTTTTTTCAACGTCACCGGTGTCGTAGTTCCTGTCCCACCTACCCTGCACTGTTATTGGAGCAAAAAAGGCGCCAGGGAAGGTGGGAGGGGAATCGAGTAATGACGCACTTTACCACGCGGTGTTCGATTCGATTCGAACATGCCGAACAGCCTAATATCCGATCGAACATGAGTTCGATAGAACACTGTTTGCTCATCTCTATACCCTACATGTACAACAATATTGGTGATAAAATAATGGACCCTGATAGTATAGCAGATGTCTTAGCATCACAATACTCCTCCTTATATAATTTAAAAAATTTCCCCCATACCTCCCAACCTTCTCCTTTGCACATATAATTCGTTTTGTACCACATACAACTTCCCATTCTTACAGATCTTCAAAAAACTTCATTGTCATCCCTTTTTACTGAGAACAAATTATTGGATGCGATCTCCATCTTGAAACCTAACAAATCTCCTGGCCCTGATGGACTGCCTAATAAATATTACAGATTACATAAAGATTATGTAAAGGATATTTAATGAAATTGCTGCTTCTAGCTCTCCGCCATCTGAAAGCTCTGGTGATTATGTTTCCAATACTGGCAAAAATCCCAGACCATCCAGCCAATTTTAGATCTATGTCCTTACTTAACACGGATTTAAAACTGTATGCGAAGGTAGATATCCTTCCTATTGTTGTCAATAAAGATCAAATAGGGTTTATTAAGGGTCATCAAACTTGGGATGGCACACAACATTCTATAGATAGTATATCAGTGGTTCACCATTGGCAAATACCTTTTCTGCTCCTTGCTTGCATAGAGGGCGTTCGATCTCTCTTGGTGCAACTCCCAAATCCATTTGTTCAAATGAGCTGGTGAGGCCATTTCATGTGGGTACAAAGAGATCTAGTTCCTACATATGTACCTGCATGACCATAGCTAATTATCTGTTTGCAGATCTTGCACCTTGCAATCAATTTTTCATTTGATAATATACAAAGAAATTGTCACCTGAGCTTTCCTTAGATCTACCCCATGTAATCTACACCAGGTTGTATTGAAAGTTGGGGCTGCATGTCTGGTGGAATTATTCTTAATGCAGTTGCCACCACATTCTTCATGCTATGCCACTCTGACCCAGTTGCCAGATCTGTAATAGAAGCAACATCAGATTCAGTCATTTTATCATCCTCCCCATTGTTTGACTTATCATGGCAATGGAATTCCTCTGTGTCCTCACAATTTCTAATAGATTTCCCCCTACCAGCACAACTACCAGTAGCACACACCACCAACACTAATTTCTTCCACCTCTACATCAAAAAGAACACTGTCTATTCTCATCCAAGTCATCAAAAATAGGAGGAAGAAGAGGAAGTCATGGGCTATGAGGAATATCTCTCTCAGTAGGTGCCACATAACTACTAGAGAATAGAATCTGTGTCAGTGATAAAAACATGGTTGACAATACAGAAAGACAGTATGATAAATTATGTGTTAAGGAGGAACACACAGAATCCTGACTGAACATTTGTGTTTCACTGCTGTCAAAAAAGTCTTTTTTCTCAGGAAGCATGACAGCACTGTGGCTACTGGCAGGGCTATCAAGACCAGAAGTAGAAGTAGTTGAACAAGTGTTTCATCCTCTCCTCCTTTTGCCTGTCCCCTGCTCTGTTTTTCTCCAGTCTTTTTTTTTTTTTTTACTGTGCACTGCTTAATTATAATAGTGATTTCCAACAATTCTAACACTGTGTTATTTTGAATTTCGATTTGCACAGGCTACAGCATTGTATAAATGAATAGCAAGTCAGCAACAACAACAAAAAAATACTTAAACATGTTAATATAGGACCCAATCTGTGATTTTAACATCACAATTCTTGCATCATTTAAAGGGGCTCTATCATTAGAAAAAGCCATTTTTAACTAAGCACATCTTTTCATAGCCTTTAGAAAGTCTATTCCACACGTACCATTAGTATATAAATCGCCTCAGTGGTTTATGGATAAGTCCGTTTTTATTCATATGCTAATTAGCCTCTCGGTACACCCATCGTGCACCCTCTGCCTATTCTTTCCTATGTATGTATTCAGTACAGGCTGCTGCTGCTGCTGACTTCCTGCTTCCTGTTTGCACACACAGATAGTAAAGAATAGGAGAGAGCAGTGCTGCTGGGAACTTCCTGTGCTGGCTGGAAGCTAATTAGCATATGAATAAAAACGGGCTTATTCAGAAGCCACTGAGGCAATTTACATACTAAAGGTAGGTGTGGAATAGACTTTCTAAAGGATATGCATGTATGTGCTTAGTTAAAAATGACTTTTCCCAATGATAGAGCCCCTTTAACTTGTTGGCTTTTGGATAGTTTCTGCTTGCAAGTGTTTGCAGGATGTCAAAATAGCTACCTAGAGCTTCTATTTTTATGTGAACTGCCTCCAACCCCTATAGATCTCTTGCTTGAAAAACACCCCCAAAGATTCTCAATAATATTGAGTTCAGGGTAGGTTGGTGGCCACACTATGAGTATATCTCCTTTTATGCCCATAACAGACAATAACTTAGAGTATTCTTCTCTGCATGTGATGATGCATTGTCATGCATGAAGATGATTTGTTGGAACATGGTGACCATCCACCAACTATCCACTACACCATCCATCTAGATCATACAGGGGTGCATGGCACTCATCAGTAAAGAAGACTGTTTCAAAATTAATCTTCATGTATGTCTGGGCTCTGCAACCATTTCTGCTTGTGAGCACTGTTTTAGGGGTGGCTGAATAGTAGGTTTATGTACAATTGCACACCTCTGGTGGATCTTACACCTTAGGGTCCATGAGACTTTAAAGGCACCAGCAACTTCAAATACCTTTTTGCTGCTTTGTAATGATATTTTACAGCTGTTCTGTTAATCTGATGTATTTGTCTGGTAGAATCTTTCTTCATTATGTCTTTATCTGCACAAACCCATCTATGCTCTGAATCAGCTACAAAACTCTTCACAGTACAATGATCATGCTTTAGTTTTTGTGAAATATCTAATGTTTTCATTCGTTGTCCAAAGCATCAAAGTATTTGATGCTCCATATTGATGGCACATAAATCTGATTTGCATGATAATATGGAATGTTATCTAGCTGTAGTTGTTTAAATCTGACTACAATCTCCTATTCCTATTGCGTGTAAATTTGTAAGCTTTTCTGAACTATACTCTATATGATGCAGTGAGATGAAGCTCAGATCCTATACTGTCTCCACCATTACTGCAATTATCTTATGGTCAAGCGCTTTTAAGCCGGGGCCCAACATTGCAAAAACGCAATATTTTGGCCACAGTCTTTCCAGCAGCATTTTTTGTCTGTGACACACTATTTGGGGTCTTAGCCTTATAGTGTACTTGACAACAGCACTGTAAATTGTGCACTACCACTGTTTATTGACTGAGAAGTTGTCAGCTGTTGTCAGGTGGTGCTAGAACAACACACAGTAACTCACAAGACACATTTCTCTTCTGTATTTTCTGCTCAATACATGTGGAAGCAGCCAAGTTTAATTAAAATGCAAATACTCTGGAATATTTTGGTTGAACTTGGTTCATGACAAATCAATTAACCATCAACTGTTTGTTATATTCTTGATGATTGACATTGACTTGTTTACTGGATATCTGCTTGCTTACTGATTTGGCTTCGACTGTGAACTCCAGGACTTGACCTTGGTTTGGACACATTTTTTGATTTGAATGTTGTGCACTCTCCTGATTTGTCCTTGCTTGTTTTGGAGTGTTGCGCAGTCTGATTTCAGTTTACCTTGCATATGTTTCTTAAAATAGTTAATGGTCTGATAGCCCGAGTCCTGTGAGATTTAATGTGAGATTTAGGTACTTTAGTCTACAGCTCTCTGTTATTTGCCAGTTTCTGCAGCTCTCTGCTCTCAGCTCTCTAAAGCTCTCTGTTATCTTCCAGTTTCTGATGATGATGCCAGAACCCCACCTGGGTCACATGGACTATGTGATCCTCCTCTGCTTTAATACCTCATATGTCGGCTCTGCCCAGGCCCGATGCCTGGCAGAGTGAATGACGAGCCGGAAGACGCCGCGGGGATGCTGCAAGGAGAAGACTGCACGGAGGATCCAGCCTGACCCTCACTCGTGGACTTGGTAAGAATAATTTGATTGAACGTTGCCTACCCCTGAAACGAGCATTTTCCCCCCATAGACTATAATAGGGTTCAATATTCGATTCGAGTAGTCGAATATTGAGGGGCTACTCGAAACGAATATCGAACCTCGGACATTTTACTGTTCGCTCATCTCTAATACTATCTAGTTTGTTTACTTTGTACAGAATTAGTATACTTATGATTCTATTATGCAATACTTAAAGGTCTAGAGGTCTGTAGGTGTTTTGAAATTATATATTCATTGAACTATTCATAATTCAATTCTTATCCTCTAGAGGATTAATGAGAATATTTTGAACATGAACACCCAGCTTTATTGTTCATAGCCAGGCATCTCCAATGCTGTCATTAAATGAAAAAGCAAAAATAAAAACAACAAAAAATAGTCCACTTGAGGCATATTTTAATATCTTTATAAGACAAGTAGAAGAAAGAAACTGTGATATTTAATATGAATATTGATTTGAATAAATTACACTTGCGTAAGTATTTGAACAATCACTACATTACATGAGTCATCTATGGTAAAAACAAAAATGGCTAAGAATTATTTTATGCAGTTTAAATCAAGCAGAAAAAAATAAAAGCTTTTATATTAAACATTAAAACTCTAAAAGCAAGCAAACAAAAACTGAATAAATAAACTGGATTTGACATTGCACTCATTGAAATAGAAAGAAAAAGAACATTTCTTAACCAGTACGTTGGTCTTCAGTAAATATTAGAGATGAGCGAACAGTGTTCTATCGAACACATGTTCGATCGGATATCAGGGTGTTCGCCATGTTCGAATCGAATCGAACACCGCGTGGTAAAGTGCGCCAAAATTCGATTCCCCTCCCACCTTCCCTGGCGCCTTTTTTGCACCAATAACAGCGCAGGGGAGGTGGGACAGGAACTACGACACCGGGGGCATTGAAAAAAATTGGAAAAAGTCATTGGCTGCCGAAATCAGGTGACATCCATTTTAGACGAATAGTGGATTTCAAATCCGGGTCATATGAGAATGTGAACTTTGTGACTATGAGACAGGGTTAGCTGTACAGGCAGGGATAGCTAGGGATAACCTTTATTTAGGGGGGAATGTTATTAAAAATAACTTTTTGAGGCTCTATCGGGTGTGTAATTGTGATTTTTGTGAGATAAACTTTTTCCCATAGGGATGCATTGGCCAGCGCTGATTGGCCGAATTCCGTACTTTGGCCAATCAGCGCTGGCTCTGCTGGAGGAGGCGGAGTCTAAGATCGTTCCACACCAGTCTCCATTCTGGTCCGACCTTAGACTCCGCCTCCTCCAGCAGAGCCAGCGCTGATTGGCCGAATTCCGTACTCTGGCCAATCAGTGCTGGCCAATGCATTCTATTGGCGTGATGAAGCAGTGCTGAATGTGTGTGTTTAGCTCAACTACACCGGTGGAGTAGTTGAGCTAAGCACACAGATTCAGCTCTGCTTCAATCAGCGCTGGCCAATGCATTCTATTAGCTTGATGAAGCAGAGTGTGCACAAGGGTTCAAGCGCACCCTCGGCTCTGATGTAGCAGAGCCGAGGGTGCACAAGGGTTCAAGCGCACCCTTGGCTCTGCTACATCAGAGCCGAGGGTGCACTTGAACCCTTGTGCACACTCTGCTTCATCAAGCTAATAGAATGCATTGGCCAGCGCTGATTGAAGCAGAGCTGAATCTGTGTGCTTAGCTCAACTACTCCACCGGTGTAGTTGAGCTAAACACACACATTCAGCACTGCTTCATCACGCCAATAGAATGCATTGGCCAGCACTGATTGGCCAGAGTACGGAATTCGTCCAATCAACGCTGGCTCTGCTGGAGGAGGCGGAGTCTAAGGTCGGACCAGAATGGAGACTGGTGTGGAGCGATCTTAGACTCCGCCTCCTCCAGCAGAGCCAGCGCTGATTGGTCGAGTTCCGTACTCTGGCCAATCAGCGCTGGCCAATGCATTCTATTAGCCCGATGAAGTAGAGCTGAATGTGTGTGCTTAGCACACACATTCAGCTCTACTTCATCGGGCTAATAGAATGCATTGGCCAATCAGCGCTGGCCAATGCATTCTATTAGCGTGAACTGAGTTTGCACAGGGGTTCTAGTGCACCCTCGGCTCTGCTACATCAGATTGCTACATCTGATGTAGCAGTGCCGAGTGTGCATCAGATGTGTAGTTGAGCAGAACTGGCTCAGCACTGCTAAGTCTCTGCATTCGCATAGGAATGCATTGGCCAGCCTTCGGCCAATCAGCGCTGGCTCTGCCGGAGGAGGCGGAGTCTAAGGTCAGACCTGAATGGAGACTGGTGTGGAGCAATCTTAGACTCCGCCTCCTCCAGCAGAGCCAGCGCTGATTGGTCGAGTTCCGTACTCTGGCCAATCAGCACTGGCCAATGCATTTCTATGGGGAAAAGTTACCTTGCGAAAATCGCAAACTGACAGGGATTTCCATGAAATAAAGTGACTTTTATGCCCCCAGACATGCTTCCCCTACTGTCCCAGTGTCATTCCAGGGTGTTGGTATCATTTCCTGGGGTGTCATAGTGGACTTGGTGACCCTCCAGACACGGATTTGGGTTTCCCCCTTAACGAGTATATGTTCCCCATAGACTATAATGGGGTTCGAAACCCGTTCGAACACTCGAACAGTGAGCGGCTGTTCGAATCGAATTTCGAACCTCGAACATTTTAGTGTTCGCTCATCTCTAGTAAATATTAAAGGGAATGTCCAGACAAAAACGGACAACCCTTTTATTTTTTTTAATCAGCTGGGAGCATTGAAAAAAAAATAATAATTAAAAATTGCATTCTCACCTGTCCCCGATGCTCCAGTGTCATGCTAAGCGTTTCGGTTCTTTTGCTCTGGCGGTTGTTAGGATTGGGTCCCGCAGGCTTCCCGTCCAGCGCATAGCGCCACCTGCGGGCCAATCTGAACCTCGCCCTCAGTGTTGTACAGTAAGATGTCTGGAGTCTAAGTCCAGTTTTCGCCCACTGAGCATGCTCAGACATTTTGGTCCCGCTCTGAGGCTGTCCCAGTTTGGCCATACTGAGTATGATCGGTGATGTCATGCCACCACCCCTGTTGGGTGGGGACTAGCCTTTAAACAGGGTGAGCCGACGCCCGCCCGGTGCTCACACTTTGCTTAATATAAGTTGAGACAGGAGGTTAGGGCCAGGTTCCAGTCAATTCTAGGAGCTGAGTAGGGATCCAGCTAGTATTCCTTGGCTCTGCCCTTTGGAACCAGTCAACCCATTCCTAGTCCAACTGCCTTGTATCTCCTTGCAGGTTTAGGAGTTTTTTGTTTGACTGACCAGGAGTGAAGTTAACCCCTGGCAGTCTTGTGTTTGCAGTGTAGTGAAGCACATGCTAAGGTCTGGTTCTCCTGCTGTAAATAGCAGGGGCTTCTGACAACTTCATTTGCTCAACTGCTATACATTGGCACGCTCCCCCAGTGACGTTTAACTGGAGAGAATCTGTTGCCACCTGTTCACATTTGTGTTGCACAACATCACTGCCAGTGCAGTTCAACTGGTGGTGCATAATTCAGACATACGGCTGCCCATCTGGGCCTGTGGACCTCGCCACAGTGCTCTGCGGCTTAGCGGTTCTGGTTGTGTTATTTATTATTTTTATATATACACACAGAACCATAACAGCGGTTTTCTCCAGTCACGTGTGGAGAAAAAGAAGAAGAAACAGTTTGTGATGGTGATAGTACCAATGACCATGTGCAAGATGTCAATGTGGCCTGTTTACAAGAAGGATCACAGGAGAAGAGTTGTACGTTCTTACTCACTTTCCCTGCTATAGCCAATTTTATTTTGCCAAATAAGATGGCAATGCCTTTTCGTGTGAATGCGGAGAGATGTTGCTCCAACATTTGTTCCTACATACCTAATTTTCATGACTGCATGTAGTTGTTGCTTAAAATTTGTGACTACCTGTGTAACCACGCTGAAGCTTCCCCTACATCTTCCGCAGACAGGCTTCTTGGATGTTGCAGCTGCCTATTGACTAGAGTCATTACTATCACCACTGCTACCACCCTCTTCTTCTGATGTTACCTTGTCACTCTGTTATGGTCTAGAAAGGCCCTATGGTAAGTTACATTTTACAACATTGGAAGAAAAGCAGGGACACACAGTATCCTGATTTAACATTACATCATTGTTAGATGTAGTATTCTCTTGTGACTGAGATGAGCGAGCTAAATAATCAAAACTGAATCTTCATTCTCAGGAACTGCAACAATCTTGTGGCTACTGGCAGTACCATCAAAACTAGAAGCATTGTTGCTGTTGCTACTAACATTCTTATTGTTAGCACTTACAGTCATGGATGTTGTGATGGTAGATCAAGTGTTTCTTTCTCCACATGGCCCTTGTAGCCTGCCTCCTGCTCTTTTTTATTTCCAGTCATTTGACTGCACTGCTTAAATGATATTGGTTGACAACAATTCTGACACTGTATGTACAGTATGTTATTTTTATTTTATTTTACAAAAATCATAATTTAAAAAAAATTAGCAAAGCATTAAAAGTACTGAAAAGGTGACCTGGTCTGTGAATATTAGGCAATACTGTCCTTTGTACACCTGAAGAAGAGACCAGCTTCTGGTTTCGAAACGCGTTGTGTGTGAGACTTTAATAAACGAATGCAACAAGAACTACGGTTGGTAAGCGCGGATCCTTTTATCCATTTGATACTTCTGTAGAAGTTGGTTGGATAGGTCCTTTTCTGTATCGTACCATGCATACGTGCTTTCACGGTTAAGATCTGCCAGCTACTAGCCGTTTTGTCTATGAAGCGATATTTGACTGCTGTGATCATTTCACAGCGCTTAAAGGTGATTATATGTTGAATAATACTTTGTGGAATCACTTGGAAAGGGTAATGCACAAGGTGCCGCGCGGTGCTCTCTCTTGTGTTTTCTTATACTTCTACATTTCACTCAATCCACTCCTGGCTTTGGCTCAAAAAAATGCTGCAAGATTTGCAACTAAAAAAAAAAAAGCTTAGTTTCTGCAAAGTTGGGCCATAGCCGGAGAAAATCAAATTTTACACTATAGACTATAACACTGTGTCATTCAGATTTTTTTTTCTGGTTCCTGTCTGAGCTAGTTGGTGGAGAAGAGCTTTCATTCAGTAGAGAGAGAATCTGCTCTACAGCTGTCTTCTCCTTTCATTCACAAACAGCCCCAGGAATATACGTTACTAATATGGAGAAGTAAAGGCATGTGAAGTGAGTAAAGTTCTTTGGTTGTGCTTCATCTCCAATATTCGGATAAGCCTGTATAGATGTTAGCCATATTAATCATATCACTTGTAGTCTTTCTCGATATGGACAGTTAACTATTTTAGAAGTGGAAGGGGAATAAGGTAAACAGCCTGATAAGATTAGAAAAGAGACATTTTATCTATAAGATATGTCCTAATGTTCCTTATACTTGTTGAAACAGCAGTGCCAATTTAAGGCAGGAGGATAACATTCCTGTTATAAAACAGGCTGTAATGACTGAAGATTATTTACTATCAATTAGTATCATATTAAGCATCAAATTCATTGCATATATAAATTCACACGTCACGGATGCAAGCATACTTTACACTGCAAGTTCCGGAGTATAATACATGTTCCAGATATTGTATTAACCCCCAAATGTAAAGCACCATGGAATTAATTGTGCTATATAAATAAATAAATAATAATAATAATAATAATAATAATAATAATAATAATAAGTGTTGTTTGGAATTAGCAGGTCAAAATTAATGCTGTCAAACGTCCTCCATGACATGAGCTCAGTGTGTTTGGAGTCATAGTTATCTACATAGCTTAGTATCATAATGCATAATTGAGTAATGTACTATACATCGCCTGTAGCTTCTCAGAAATACAGGATTACAGCTCCACCATCTGTCTGATCTGTAAAACTATCCTATAAACACATTCTTCTCACAAAACATATTTTGTTCATTATCAAATCTGTATGTGGGTATCATGGGCACTATTTTGGGCTTCATATAATTTATTGATTCACTTTTATACATTTTTTGGATGGTATGGGAAAAATATAATTCTGCCATTGCTCCTATTTTGCATCACTTTTTACGTGTGGTAGGACTAAGATTATACCACTACAATACTATTACCGTATGTACTCGAGTATAAGCCAACCCGAATATAGGCTGAGGCCCCTAATTTTACCTCAAAAAATTGGGAAAACTTATTGACTCGAGTATAAGCCGAAGGGAGGAAATGCAGCAGCTACTGGAAAATAGGGGAAGGGGAGGGGGTGTTTTGGTTGTCTGTCTGCCCCTTCCCTGAGCTTGAGGATTGAGTTTTTTTTCCCCCACTTGGAATTCAGCCAGGCTAAATATAGGGTATCTGCAGTGCTCCTATTAACCCCTTCCTGATGGAACAGGAGCACTACAGATCCCCTATATGCAGTAGACCAGGCACTTTCAGACACAGGGATACCTAATACCTAATGTGTATGAGTTTCACAGTCATTTTCTACTTTTATATGTATTCTAGGGAAAGGAGTGATTTAGAACTTTTATTTACTTTATTTTTTATTATATTTTTTAAAGCTTCTTTTTTTTCACTATTTTATGGTATATTCTGTACATTATTATTGCGGCTGGTCATAGACCCCCCCCCCAAAAAAAAAAAAAAAAATAAATAAATAAATAAAAAAAAATAAAAAATATTATTTTCTTTTTTTGCTTGACTCGAGTAAAAGCCGAGGGGGGCTTTTTCAGCACAAAAACTGCTGAAAAATTCGGCTTATACTCATTGGTGGTAAAATAGTGTAATTTTAATATAATATGTCCACCCTCAGTAGAGATGAGCGAACAGTAAAATATCTGATATTCATAATTCGTTTTGAATAGCCGCTCAATATTTGACTGTTCGAATGAATATCGAACCCTATTACAGTCTATGGGGAAAAATGCTTCGTTTCAGGGGAACCCACCATTCAACATTTGTCAGCATCAGTTTTCAGTGCTGCATTTAGCACAGGCATAGGATATGCCCTGATGAGTTCCAGGACTCATGGGAAAAAATAGACATTGGGATAGGTATGTATTAGAGATGAGCGAACAGTGAAATGTTCAAAGTTCGAAATTCGATTTGAGTAGCCGCTCAATACTCGACTGTTTGATCGAATATCGAACCCCATTATAGTCTATGGGGAAAAAATACTCGTTAAGGGGGATACCACTATTCGACTCAGGAGGGTCACCAAGTCCACTATGACACCTCAGCAAATGATGACAATACCTCTGGAATGCAGATGGGACAGAAGCGGAAGCATGCCTGGGGGCATCTAACAAGCCCAAGTCACAGTTTTACCCCACCATCACAGCTTATCAACTACACACTTTCCACACTAAAAAACTATTAAACTATTAAAGTGGGAAAATACCTGGAAACCTTTCCTCCCTAATTGGATGGACAGAAACCCAAATTGTAAGCTAAAGAAACATTACCAAGCACCGCTTTAAATCACGTTGCCCATGACAACCACAGATGGCATAGGCAATGGGAAATCCAACAGTACCCACCCTGAACTGTAATTGTGGATGTGTGTGTGTGTGTGTGTGTGTGTGTGTGTGATGTGGTAAGACCTTCCAAAATTCACTTTTCTGGCCCTTAACGTGAGCCCTTCCAAATTGAGGTAGAGGCCCTTAATCTGAGCTACGAGCAGAGATTGAGGACCTTTAACTTAGTTCAGCCTTGCACCAGCAGAGTTTTTTGCCCTTTGGGTGAGTTGAGCCTTGCACCAGCAGAGTGTTAGCCCCTTTAAAATTGTTAGCCCCTAAAACCGTGGTTCCAGAACCATCACTCTCATTGTGTGGGATTGATGCAGTGGATTGGACTGAGGAACCAGACATTGACCTTGATTTGGATTGGGAAATTGATAACATTTTGGCATCGAGTCCTGGGGGTAACTTTTATTTAGAGTACTGCAAAGGTGGAGAATTGGCTGCAACCACTACTACTGGTAATGGTCCTTTAATATCGGACTCTACATTACGGCTACAGGGTTCTGATCAGGTGTTAATAGTCCAAACAACATGCTCCAGTACTTTAGATGTAGATCAGAAACCACTTTCCCTTCCGACACCAGATTTAGCCAAGCTTCACCATCATCATCCTGCTGAGATGGAGCCACTAAAGGAAACCTTGCCTTCAAAGGCATGTTCTAGAGCTGCGACTGAGCCAAATGTAAACACAGAGTCCTTTTGAACTGAACAAAATTCACCAGCAGTGTTTTTGGCCCTTAGGGTGAATTGAGCCTTACACCAGCACGTGTCCCGTAACATCAGGCGGGCCCTAAGTTCTGCGCTTTGAACAAAGTTTCACTTGACCACTGACACGTGGACAAGTGCATGTGGCCAGGGACACTACAGCTCAATCACGGCACATTGGCTGAATGTAGTTGAGGCTGGGACTGGGTTGCAAACTGTGGCGGCCTGCCTTGCCTCCCCGCCCAATATTCCTGGCAGGAGTGCTGAAACACCACCGTCCTCCTCCTAAAACATTAAATCGACCCCAGCTACGAGCTGGAAACGCTGCAACACTGGCATGGGGAGATGTTAGCAGGCCATGCTGAAGCTCATCAGCTTGGGTGACAGACAGCACACTACCTCCGAGGTGAGGGATGCCATCCAGGATGATATGGCAATGTGTTTTTCCCCGCTGCACCTGGGGCCAGGCATTTTTGTCGTCTGTGATAATGGACCAAACCTGGTAGCGGCTCTGGAGCTTGAAAGCCTCCAATTCGGTCCATGCCTGGCACACATTTTCAACTTATTGGTGCAACGGTTTCTAAGAACGTACCCCAATTTACACAAGCTACTGGTTAAAGTGCAGTGCTTGTGCTCCCACTTTGGCAAGTCTACAGTAACTGCTGCTAGCCTCAATACACTCCAGCAACGCCTACATCTGCCCGAAGCACCAGCTGTTGTGCGAGGTCACCATACGCTGAAACCCTAGATACCATATGTTGAGCAGGGTCTGTGAGCAGCAGAGACCTTTGATGGAGTTCCCTCTACAAAATCCAAGGGTTCATCAAAGTCAGCTCCCTCAGTTTCTGCACCCTGAGTTTCCATGGGTGGCAGACTTATGTGAAATCCTATCCCATCCTTTCCACTGGACAAGAAACATTAGCATGCGCTCATCACAATTCCTGATATGACAGTTGCGTTAAGCAGGGTGCAGGTTACAATGCAGACCAGGCCCGAGCACCAGGAACAGGTGTTACAATGGCTAGCGGATAATGCTTCCAGCTGCTTTTCCAGCAGCCAGTCAGCCACTACCTGCAGTCGTGTTCATACCCAAGAGTCTGCCCCTCCTTCCTCCCAACATGCCCAATCTTCCCAACAGAGTCATACCACCCTTGCCCCCTCCCAGGATCTCTTTTCGGGTCCTTTTACTGTCTCTCCCTCTGAACCACTTCGCGAATCCCAGGAGCTACCAGACGACTTTGTGTGTACTGATGCCCAAACACTGGAGCATCCACCATCACCCATCGATTTTGTGGTTGTGGACCCACAACCAGCATTTTCCATCCTCAGTGATGATGGTGAGACACAGTTGCTATCAGGGCAGGCTGTTTTCATGTGCGGTTTGCAGTAAGAGGAGAGTGAGCAATTGGAAGAGGAGTTGGTGGACGACGAGGCCACCGACCCTAAATGGACAGGGGTGATGAATAGCAGGGAAAGCAGCGTAGATGTGGAGGCAAGTTCAGCAGGATAAAAGGTGGCTACAGGAAGAGGCATGGACTGGGGTGATGTCTAGGGGCAAAAGCTGTGTAGATGTGGATACAAGCACAGCAGCAAAAAAGGTGGCTAGAGGCAGAGGCATGTCCAGAGGCAGTAAGGCCAAAGATTTTCCGTGTACTAGCCACTCATGCAAAACTTGCCCATGTTGCCAGACTAATTCCCCCAACAGGCTAAAAACTGCCACCCGGTCCACACCCACCAGGGGCACACTCTCCAAGGTCTGGGACACGTTAATGGAACCCCCTGGCCAAACTACCGCCACTGAAGGGCCTAGTGTAACCAGGAGGGACAAGTAGGCGCATGTTGCGGGAGTACCTGGCTAACCACAGCCCTGTCCTCTCCAATCCCTCTGCGCCCTACATTTAGTGGGTCTCCAAGTTGCATTTGTGGCTGGAACTTGCACTCTACGCATTGGAGGTCCTTTCCTGCCTTGACGCCAGCGTGCTATCGGAAAATGTCTTCAGCGCAGCCGCTGGCATCATCACGGATAAGCACACCCGGCTGTCAGCTGACAGTGCTGACCGACTGACGCTGATCAATATGAACAGCCAATGGATAGACCCATCATTTTCATGTCCAGCAGTGTCAAGCAGCCTGACATGAAGTTTGATGTGTGTGCTCACCCTCTACAAGTCTTCCTCCTCCTCATACTCCTCCACTGTGAGCATTGCACAATTCTGCTCCTGCTCCTCAATCCACCCTGATTCCGTCAACTGTGCTGGTTAGAAGCTCATTATAAGTCATGCCAAGTAACACACTGGCACACATGGCTGACTTCATGTTAGGTTGATTTTCAAGAGACAAAGGCATAGTTCACATCATGGAGAGAAAACAATAATGGATTTTTGCAATCCTCAACCCCCGGTATAAGTTAAAAATCTCATCCTTTGTTCTGGTACAGGAGAGGAAAAAAATCGCACAAATGATATGTAAATATGAAGGCAGGCTAAGGAGGAAAAGACGTGGCTAGAGGCAGAGGCATGGACAGGGGTGATGTATAGTGGGGAAAGCAGTGTAGATGTGGAGGCGAGCTAAGCAGGAAAAAAGGTGGCTACAGGCAGAGGCATGGACAGGGGTGATGTTTAGGGGCGAAAGCAGTGTAGGTGTGGATGCAAGTGCAGCAGCAAAAAAGGTGGCTAGAGGCAGAGGCATATCCAGAGGCAGCAAGGCCAAAGACTTTCCGTGTACTAGCCCATGTTGCCAGACTTATACGAGATCTCTCCGTGTCTTTGAGGAGTCCATTAAGAGGGTCAGCTGTGACAACTCACTCATGAGTGTTAAAATCCTGCTCCTGTGTGTGATGCAAAAATCCCTCATCGCCATCATGGATAATGCATTGTATGCTGACTGAATGAACGGCTGTGTCTCCCACTTAGCTTTGTGGGGTAGACCCTTAAAAATTGGGTTCAGCGTACAGAGCCTGACTGATTTTCTGTGTCTCACACCTAGGTTTTGGGGTTACACACCATGAAAAACTGGATTGAGCGGACATAGCCTGACTGAATTTTTGTGTCTCACACCAAGGTTTTGGTGGTACACACTGTCGATATCTGGATTGAGCGTACATAGCCTGACTGAATTTGGGTGTCTCCCACCTAGGTTTTGGGGGTACACACCCTGGATATCTGGATTGAGCGTACATAGCCAGACTGAATTTTGGTGTCTCCCACCTAGGTTTTGGGGGTACACACCCTGGATATATTGAGCGTACATAGCCAGACATAATTGCTCTGTATCCCTGTTTTGGGGTTACACACTGCCTGAACAGCACTGAATTGCTTTGTATCCCTGTTTTGGGGTTACACACTTCCTGAAAAGCTGGGTTCAGCCTATATGACTGGACTGAATTGCTCTGTATCCCTGTTAGGTGTTTGGGGGGACACTGCCTGCAAAGCTGGGTTGAGCGTATCTGGCTGGACTGAATTGCTCTGTATCCCTGTTAGGTGTTTGGGGGGGGACACTGCCTGCAAAGCTGGGTTGAGCGTATCTGGCTGGACTGAGTTGCTCTGTGTCCCTATTAGGTGTTGGAGGGATGCTGCCTGCAAAGCTGGGTTGAGCGTATCTGGCTGGACTGAGTTGCTCTGTATCCCTGTTAGGTGTTTGTGGGGACACTGCCTGTAAAGCTGGGTTGAGCATATATCGCTGGACTGAATTGCTCCGTATCCCTGATTTGGGGAGACACCCCGTTGAAATATCGACTCCTCTCCCTGCAGTGTATAGCTCTGAAAAGAGTTGTTCTTCCATTTTTCCCTGCTTACTAGAAGCTATCTAGACCTCAGCAGATATGTTTCTCTCCCTATCTCTTACCGCAAATCTGACGAATATAGCAGCCGCTGTTCTTATGAATGAGAGGTCACATGTTTTCGGCAGCCAATGGGTTTTTAAAATTGTTTTCAATGCCTCCATTGTCGTCGTTCCTGTCCCACCTCCCCTGCACAGTTATTGGTACAAAAAAACACCAAGGAAAGTGGGAGGGGATACGAATTTTTACTGCGTATGCCGCGTGGTATTCGATTGCAAACTAATACCTCGAACGGCCTGATATTCGATTGAATACCAATACGATCGAACGGTGTTCGCTCATCTCTAATCCTCAGGAAACATTAAACTCTAAACATGTATGCATTTTAAATTCTGACTGGAGTTTTCCAGGACAAACTGGTTTTATAAAATGCTTCCATCTCACATTTTTTTATTTGTTTTCTGTTTTCTTTTTAATAGCCTTAAAAATAGCAGCATTTCATTGTGTTTTTGGGCTAAGGCCCCACGTAGTGAGCCGCACAAAAAGGCAGTTCGTGAAAAACTGCAGCAGAAATGCCTCAAAGTTTTTCTCGCATCACTTTTTTTTACTGAAAATTCGCAGTTTTCCTCTGCGGACTTTTTACTTCAATTATACCTATAGGGAAACCACCAGCATTTCCGTAGGTATAATTGACATGCTGCAATTTCCAAACACGTGATATTTTTGCAGCATTTCCACTGCTTGTTTTTTTCTACAATGTTTGGATGGGATTCTCTAGAATACTATCCACTTTGCAAGGTCTGTAAAATGCTGCAGTTTTTGTCACAACATTTAGGCTACGTAGGGCCCTGGCTTAAATAACATTTTGCCATATTTTCACCTTTATGTTTTATGATCAGTTATTCCTGTTTTTTTTCAGGTAGTTTTTCCCTTATAATTATATAGTTAGGGAAATGTAAAAATAAATGACAAGTGTTGCTTATCATACATTAAAAAAGGCAAAAATGTCATGAGATGAAAAAACACCATGTATCTAATAGTCACAATTTCAATTTAATGTTTTCCAGTGACCAAAAAACCCTTTATAATCCTCGTGTTAGGGAATTGCCAGTTAAGCAATTCCCCAGTTGTTGCTGCTGAAACCTGGGTAGAAGGTAATGATATAGACAGCGAGTCCTAATGCTCGACCCAGTCCGAGTCCCTTCCTACTTGCCTCAATTACCCTAGGCGGTAGAGGACAACTCGGTGACAGTCCCTTCCTATAATATAAGTGTATATACAAAATGTGGACAAGACAAACAGACACAGTTAATCAAGGCCAAGAGTCAGAGCTAATCGGGCAGAGAAGTTCAGAATCAGAACTGGAAGAATAGTCAAAAGGAAAAGATAAAGTCAGAAATACAATATAACTAAACAGATAATAGTCAGCAAGCTCAGAGAAGCTAATAGCAAGCAACCAAGAGAGGGATAGAAAACTATATGAAGGGTACAAAAACCCACCCCAAGCTTGATGGCAAGGAAAGATGTCAATCAAAGGGCTACTAGCGTTAACTCTTTAGTAACCAGAGAAATTCATAGCACTGGCTGGGCTGACACACGGCAATGAATATACTCGAGTATAAGCCGACCCGAGTATAAGCTGACCCCCCTGATTTTACCTCAAAAAACTGGGAAAACTTATTGACTCGATGTATAAGCAGAGTGGGGAAATGCAGCAGCTACTGGAAAATTTCAAAAATTAAAATGGTTTTTGGGTGCAGTAGTTGCTGTGTGCTGGGAAAGGGTGTTTTGGTTGTCTGTCTGCCCCTTCCCTGAGCTTGAGGACTGGGGTTTTTTCCCCCACGTGGAATTCAGCCTGGCTGAATATAGGGTAACTGTCATTCAATTGGTGAGAATGTAAATTTGAATATTATACAGAAAATCTATATATGTGGCTATTTACGTGAAAAGGGCCCAGATCGTCGATACTAATTATAGAGAAAATAGTCCAAAACATATTTGGGTAAAAAAATCACAATTTTGTTTTATGCAAAAATTTTATTTAAAAATATGTCAATTGTGCTTTCAATAAAAAATTTTTTGCTGTTTCGGACAATGTTACACCATAACCGTTACAATGATACCAAGAACTCCATATCGACAGTGTGGGCCCTTTTCACATAAACAGCCACATATTACCACCCATATATCCAGGAGGAAGAACCTTCTGGAGATGGGGAGGGGGGGAAGATGGGACGAGTGACATATAACAAACAAAATTATACAGTAGACTATTACTATGAAACAAATATATAAGTATATTATTCATATTGTGAATTACAGATGAACCAGAGATACTTTGTCACAGAGATGTTACTGAGTATGGTTAACCAAACTTCTTCTATGCTTAACAGTGTCTTATTGCCAATCAAAAATGTTGCAATATATAGGCTACAATGTAAAGGATAAAACATGCTGTTTCTAAGCAAATTTAGTTTGCAATAGAAGTGGCTTAGAATTATCCCATACACAGGATTGGGCAAAACATACGCAATAATACTAAAAAGTGTCAAACCGTGGTCATGTGACCCGGTCAGGCATATAATCATCCTATCATTCAGTGGCGTAACTACCACTAAAGCAGCAGAGGCAGCTGCCACAGGGCCTGGTGACAGCCGCTACCGCTGTGGTTTTTTTAATTTTTTTTTAAATAGGCTGTTACTGGCTGGAGGTAACACACACACAGCAATCCTCTATCACGGTGGGGCAACTCAAGTTATATATAACAATATGTCATCGTCAGATGCTGAGGTTTTTTTTCTCCTGGTTCCCATATTTGCACCTCAAATAACTCCATTCCTTCTTTTAGCTAGTGCCGGTGTTCCATACCTATGGCCTAAAGGATTGGAGACACGGGGCAACCCTGGTTTGTCCTATTTTGTAGAGAGAAAGCAGATGACAAAGTGCAATTAAAACGGATCTTGGCCTGAAGGGAATGACACAAAGCTAGGATACTCCTTAGCATTTTGTCGCCGATCTGCCTGAGAGAGACCTCAAGGAAACCCCAATCCACCTGAGTGAAAGCCTTCAAGGTGTCCAACGAAAGTAGGAGTTGCAACAGTCTCTTAGCTTGGAGGATTGTAGGGTATGAGAGGCAAGGTATATCTGCTGGGCCACCTACAAGTGTAGGGAATTCTTTAAATCCAAGATTTCAGAAGAGACCGAGGATTTGAAGGATTTGCGATTCTCGACCAAGCAGGCCAGAGACCTCCTGTTTGACCTTAATCAGGTTCTGTCCCTAGGCTCTCTTTAAATTAACTACCAGATTGTCCATATCATTTTTCGTGGGAAAAAAAAATGCAAGAAGTGTCCGGAGTTCTGAGTGACCTCTCAGTGTTAACTGCCTCTTCTGGTGAAGGTAAAACTTGAGTAATCCTCTCTTTGGTAGAGGGGAAACTTGAAGTGGTGAGAATCAATAGACCATCACTTGCAGCAACATACGCTGATAGCTGGATGTCATCCTCTGTATTCGAGGACAAGACCTCCAAGGGGAGATTCCCTGGAGTCAAAACTGAATATTTTACCGGTATGCAATGATGGCTGAACATAGATTTCTTAGTAGGTTGGTTCATCTCCCAATCAGAGCCTCTGACTGGCCCCTTTAGTGGAGCGGACAACAAAAAATAGGGCATGAGGTCCTGTAGAGGGAAAACAAGATGGCGAGCCCAC
The DNA here is from genome assembly GCF_031893055.1 of Leptodactylus fuscus. NCBI lineage: Eukaryota > Metazoa > Chordata > Amphibia > Anura > Leptodactylidae > Leptodactylus > Leptodactylus fuscus. The sequence continues at coordinate 86,053,362 of NC_134267.1, forward strand.
CACTTGCGAGCAGGCCTTGTAGAGTGCTGTTAAGAGAACCCGCACAGTTTTAGTCAAAACTCTGTCTTCCTCCTCCTTGACCTCTCCTCTGCCTTTGACACAGTTGACCACTCCTTCTTGTTAGAAATACTCACATCCCTCAGTATCTCAGACCTGACCCTTCCCTGGATCTCGTCATACCTCACCAAATGCACATTCAGTGCCTCCCACTCGCATACCATCTCCTCACCAAGCCCTCTTTCTGTAGGTGTCCCCCAAGGCTCCGTCCTAGGACTCCTCTTGTTCTCCATCTACACCCTTGGCCTGGGCCAACTCATAGAATCTCATGGTTTTCATTACCTTTGCTATGCTGATGACACTCAAATATATCTCTCTGGACCAGACATTACCTCTCTGCTGGCCAGAGTTCCAAAATGTGTAGTGGCTGTAGCCTTCTTTCTCTCTCCCCACTTTCTCATACTCAACATGAAAAAAACAGAGTTCATCATCTTCGTCCCACCTCGTATGGCCCCTCTATCTGACCCATCTATCAAAATTAATGGAACTATGCTTACCTCTGTCCCACAGGTCCATTGCCTTGGGATAACCCTGAACTCTGACATCCTTCAAGTCGCACGTTCAAACCCTCAACACCTTCTGCCGCCTCCAACTCAAGAACATCCATCAAATCTGCTCCTTCTTCACCCCAGAAACTAAAAAGATGCTAGTCCATGCCCTCACAATCTCACTTAGATTACTGTAACACCCTTCTCCATAGACTCCCTGTGAACACTCTTGCCTCCCCCCACCACCACCACCAGTCTACCTTAAACTGTGCAGCTCGCTCAATACACCTCTCCTGCCGTTCTTCATCGGTCGCTCTCCTCTGTCAATCCCTTCACTGGCTACATGTTGCCAAGTTACTAACGCTGACATACAAAGTCATCCACAACTCCTGCTACCTGCCCACACGTAACCTGAGATCCTCCAAAGACTTCCTACTCCACTCTGCTCTTATCCGCTCTTCACATAACCGTCTCCAAGATTTCTCTTGTGCATCCCCCATAGTCTGGTACTACCAAGACACATAAGACTGACCCCCTCAATCATAGGCTTCAAGAAAGCCCTGAAGGCTCACCTATTCAGGAAGGTCTACAACCTCCAATAACACTACTGTCACCATACCACCACCTGAACAGTCTTCCCCCTTACCTTCTGTCTCTATCCCTCTTCCCTCATAGACTGTAAACCCTTCCGGGCAGGGCCCTCTATCCCACTGTACCAGTCGTTTATTGTTAGTATTATATTTGTTCGTATATTTTGTGCACTGTATGTAAAACCTCAAATATAAAGCACCATGGAATTAACATAATAATTAGAGTTGAGCGAGTAGTACTCGATCGAGAAGGTATTCGATCGAATACTACGGTATTCGAAATACTCGTACTCGATCGAGTACCACTCGCTGTTCGATTGTAAAAGTTTGATGCAGAACTATCATTGATTGGCCGAATGCCATACAGTCAGCCAATCAATGCTGGTTCTTCTCCTACCTTTAGAAGTCTTCTCCGTGCAGCTTCCCGCGGCGTCTTCCGGCTCTTCATTCACTGTGCCAGGCATTGGGCCTGGGCAGAGCCGACTGAGCATGTCCGCTTGGAGAAGAGTGCACGGAGGATCCAACCCGACCCTCAATCGTGGACTTGGTAAGTATAATTTGATCGAACGTTGCCAACCCCTGAAACGAGCATTTTTCTCCCATAGACTATAATGGGGTTCAATATTCAATTCGAGTAGTCGAATATTGAGGGGCTACTTGAAACAAATATCGAACATTTTACTGTTCGCTTATCTCTAATAATAATGTACATCTCTATGGAATTAATGGTGCTATATAAATAAATAAATAATAATAATAATAAGTGATGACTACAGTCCTGAAAAGCTGCGGCCTAGGACGGAGCGCCTAATAAGTATTGCTGTTCTCCATGTGCATCAAGCCACACCTCCCTACATTTATGCTTTTTATTGTTGACCATTCTCTTCCTACATCTCATATGTATCTCTGTCTCAATCTCTAGGATACCACATTAAGCTCCTGTTATTTATTGTTCTCATTGTTTAAGCTTGGCTTCCAATTGACCTTGTGAGCTGTGATAAGGTTTTGTTACCCTATGCTGGATTATGTATAATGTAAACTGATGGTTCTTCTGCTTTGTGCTGTGAAATTAATTGACTTCAATTTTTGAAAAGCGTAAAAAAATGAAAATGTATTTAATCATTTATTTTCCTTAAACACAGTTTAAATATAGACATAGGAAATGTTAGGGAATGGAAACAGTTTATTTTTGCAAACACTAGATGGCAGAAATGTTCCTTTCCATAATTATTTTGATCCAACTGTGGTGAAGATGTAATTAGGTCACTGTAAGGTAAAATAGGACTGAGTGAAAAATAAAGTGCATGGTAGGTTTTTCCTTCAAGATTAAATTGCAATTTAATGTCAATCCTTTTCACTTTGTGAAGGTTGATTTCAGTTTCAGAGGAAAGGACAACCAAATATCAAAACAAATCTAATAATATTTTAAATCACATAGTAACCAATGAAAGGCAAAGCTTTTTGTGTAACTAATATAGTTGTTCAGCAGGCTGGGGATTAAAGGATGCAAACATTTAACATTTATCATACTTTACCATATTGAACAGCATCTCTAGACTCTCTTGATGAAGATGATTTATTTATAATAGCACACAAATTCAATTAGATTCAAAGAAAGACCAGATGTTGTGAGCATTACATTAGTTTACAGAGTTAGTTAGATGTTTGCAAAATGTAGCAGTGCTTTGTTTGCATTTATGAGCATTATAATTGCATATTATTTTAGAAAATTGAAAATCAGGATTATCATGTTCTATCAATCACGTTATTGAGCCAGCAATTTACAGGATTGCAAACATCCATAGCAGAGGTTGTTTTGTAACATCATATGACTACAGTTATATTACAACGCACCATCTCTACTGAAATATTCAAACAGTCCACATGACTTTAAACTGCCTCTATTGCTTCAAAGCATCTAAAATGAAAAATTACATTTTGTGTTTGCAGTTTGTACAAAGCCCAATATGTCTCCATGATAGCAGGCTACAAACAGACCATGAATAGTCTTATCCTGTAGTAGAACATATTTCAGTCTAACCTTTACTTCTTGTTGATTGATTGAATATGTGTTACCAGAATGAAAGATACAGATTGATGGAAACTTGACAGCAAGATCAGACAACACAGAGTTTATTTGAACTCGGTGATAGTGGAAATGCATAGGCCTGTATAGCAGTTGTATACTTCAATGACACTTCTCAGTATGTCAACAGATACAAATTATACCTGAATAATAAAATAGACACCTGGAACAATGGAAAATGCCAACCAACAGTCCACAATCAAGGGTGTAATTTTGCATCAAAGTGTAATGTGTTTTAAGAATGCATTAAAAGTCAAATTTATGAATAAAATTCTTCTAAAATTAAAAATGTAGGTTATACAGAGTTGTGCCTATATCTACAAGCACAAATATTCATAAAGTAAGTGATTGCACTGAGTTGATTTCACTTGTAGCTTCTTCTGCATCCATGTCCAGGTTAGACATAAGCAAACTATTTCAGAATGAACTGGTTTCCATCCAAATTTTCTAACGCTTCAGTATTTACCAAAAATGAAACTTTTGCAATTCCAAAACTAAAATTGGCATTGTCACATGCAACCCAATAAGGAACAGTAGAGGAGGAAGATTGCATGGCCTTTGTGAACTAGGCAGGCTTCTGGAATCACTTGACAGTTTCTCACTGTATTACACATACACCAGACAGGTCACCCTGTCAGTTATGGCAATTTCATTTTATTAAGTTTTTTTTGTTTATTTCAAAAGATAACTGTTCATCTCAAAACATTGTCAACACATCCAACAATAAAGAACATGCTAAATAAGGAGGAAACAGTGAACCCATCCAACAATAAGAAATTGGGTGGCAACAGGAACACTACTTTTGGTCTTAGCAGCGCCCCCAGTAGTTGCATTAGGCGCAGGGTTGTTGTAGTTCCTAAGTTGATGCTTTTAATTACTTTTCTTGCTCATCTCAGGATATGATATCTGACAGCAGTGAAACACAAATATTGAGTCAGAGTTCCTCCTCTGTCATTTTTCCCTCTGTGAATATTCCTCCTCTGCTGTTGTAACATGTAATTTACTTGTGTTCCTTGTCTTCACTGACAAAGATCACATTCAATAGTGGTGATTAGGGATGAGTGAATCGATTCTGCAGTAGTGGAATTTGATCCGAATTTCAGGAAATCTTCGATTCGCCTAGAATCCGGATTTCTTCAGGCTTCGATGCATTAATTCACATTTTTTTAATAAAATGGCCACTGCACATGTTAGGACAAGGGCAGGGTATTCTCGGAACACGGGTTCACCCATAATGCTAATCGTGCAGCTAATCAGAAAACGGATACAAGTTCAGGGAAAGAGGATTGCTAGTGAAGGGAAAGTATAAGGAGGAAATAAAAGAAGAATTGTGGGGTGGTTGCAGCGCCGTTAACAGAAACTTAATACACATTGCAGCACTCACTGCTGCTATACTGGTGCTCATTACACATACCTGTGTGTTCAAGGTGGAACACAACAAGCCTTTTACAGCAAAAACAGTGAATTATTATCCACTAATACCTGTGCTCAGCTCATCATGCCTTTTTAAAAACATTCAATAGGGGGAAAAGAAATTAGGGGCTCATTAGCCATTGTTTTCAGAGTATACTGCTGCTCATTAGTCATACCTGTTTGTTCAAGGTGGAACAGCGCAAGCCTTTTACAGTGCATGTGTTACATCTCTGCCTGTTCAGGCCTCTGCGCCACCCTCTGCTCGCGTGCTGCGGCGCAGGAGGCGTGTGCAGTTTGAGAATCTGCTTAAAGTTTTTAGTTGCACTGTGTGAACACGGCTCTAGTCCTTAATTGGATTTGCACCACACCCGTCTTCTGCCAAGGTTGCCTCTGTCCATTAAGTGGTTAATCTGGCCTTGCCCTTTGATTGACAGCTGCCTTTCTGTGAACTCCATGGGCAGGTTCTTCCTCCCTATTTAGCCTTGGTTCCCATTCACACCAGTGCTTGTTATTGCCGTGCACATACCTGCTCTTACTGTCCCTGTTTGCTTATACTATTATACTTGACCTTTGGCTTTTCTCTTTTGACCTATCAGCTGTGAGCATGAGATCTCACCACCTACCAAAGGAACTGCCACATGTATATGTCTCCCACCTCTGCAAAAAACATTTTTTGCCTGTTATATCTACATGCTGTGACCCCCCCTCCTCATGTCCTCCAACCACAGTCGGGCTGTATTATTAACATCACTTCACACAGAGAACTAAATGATCCTGCAGTGTGTCTGTGTTTCTTTCTTTTTAGTTGCTATGATTCCTAGGATTTCTCTATCTGCCATGAGCTTGTATGTGTTTTTCTCTCTTGTTATATACTACTGTACCATCGATGAAACTGTATCACTGAAATTTCCCCATTGTGGGACTATTAAAGGATTATCTTATCTCTTATCTCTTATTTGATTAGACCCTTGCTACTGGGGAAATATGGGGGCCTTTTCTACACCTGCTGAGAGAGAAAACTAACTGAACTACTATACAGGCTTGCTATACAGCAAGTTGGCAGCTGCCTATCTGCACCATTGTCCATCCTCTCGCATGTCCTACCAGTGGAGCCCTGAGTGCTCAACTTGCACTGGCATGGCAGCTATGGGAAAGGGAGAGGGTGGCAGGAGCAGTATGACCTCAATCAGCAGCATCCTGAGCATAGAGTCACTGATGAGCAGCTTTCTTCACCCACATAGTGAAGAAGCTGCATATAAGCAGCTAGACACAGAGCAGAACTTGAACCAGCGGGTGGTAAAGTACTTAGAGTACACTCTGCCACCCGTTGTGGAAGATCCACTGGACTTCTGGGCAGCCAAACTGGATTTTTGGCTGCAACTGGCTGAGTTTGCCCTGGAAAAGCTGTCCTGACTGGCCAGTAGTGTGGCATCAGAGTGGGTGTTTAGTGCAGCGTGGGACAAAGAGAACTCGCCTTTCCACCCAAAATTTGTAGAGACTCATCTATGTAAAGATGAATTTGGTGTAGATCAGCTTGGATTTCCAACCACCAATGCCTGATGCTGCAGATTAAATGATCCATGCTGCCTCACATCACTCTGTCAACAGGTCACTGGCTCACTTTATCGCCTCATAAAGCTACTGCCACATCCTCACTCTGCTACTGGGTCAATGTATGACCTCATAAGGCTGCTGCAATCTCCACATTGTGCCACTGTGCCACTGGGTCTCTGTATGGCCTCATAAGGCTTCTGCCACATCCTCACTCTTCCACTGGGTCACAGTATGGTCTAATACGGCTGCTGCAACCTCCACACTCTGCCACTGGGTCACTGCATGGCCTCATAAGGTTGCTGCAATCTCTACACTCTGCCACTGGGTCACTCAAGGGCCTCCTTACACTATTGTTGTCTCCCCATTCTGCCACTGGATCACTGTATGGCCTTATAAGGCTATTGCAACCTCCACACTCTGCCAAGGGGTCACTGTATGGCCACTAATACACTGCCAAACAAATCCTCCTTAAGCTACATCCTGAGAACAGCCTCCCGCAACATAGGCTGAAATGCAATGTTTCCACCTCTTGGAATTCAACCCTTCATATGTTGTATCGACCATATGAACAGAGAAAAATCAATAAACAATTTCTTGATAATCCAAGCAGACAGAGGAACTCTCATGTGTAACTTTACCGTTATGGCCACTTCATGTTATTAAAGACCAAACTATAAAGGGTATATCTGGTTTGTCCCTCCTGCATATACGAATATCTCAAGTAATATGGTAAGGACTAAAATATATATATATATATATATATATATATATATATATATATATATATATATATATATATGGTAAGGACTAAAAAAGTCCTTACCATAGTCCTTAGTCCTTACCATATTACTTGAGATATACACTTCATGTTACTGCCACATCCTCACTCTGTTACTGGTAACTATGGTTTTCCCATTGCTGATGCTATTTACACACTCTGCAAATGGGTCACTATATAGCCCCCTCACACTACTGCCGCCACCCCACTGTGCCACTGGGTCACTGTATGGCCTCATAAGACTGCTGCAACTTCCATACATTGCTACTGTGTCCAAATAAGTAAGGTGTGCAACTGTTCTAAGAGTGAAGTCTGTCATGTGCGTGTCATACTCACTCATTGTATTGTTTAACAACCACAGCAGACTCCCCGTGTGTTACTACAACAGACAGTGTTTTATACTACTATACAGGCTCTCTGCAGACAGGAAAAAGCTGTTTTTTTTAAAAGTTATTCACCACAAATCAATTCAGAAAGAATAGAATGTTTTTATAAAATCCGGAGAAGCTGCCAAATTGAATTTTCCAATACTTCGGTCATCTCTAGTAGTGATGTGGCATATACTGACAGATATATTCCTCCTAGCCCAAGTCTTCCTCTTTTTAGTCTTTTGAAGACTTGGATTTTGGAACTGTGTTTTTTTGGATGCTCAGGAGGCAGAGGGCAAAAACATGACTGTTAGAGGTGATGAAGTTAGTAGTGGCAGGTGCTGTGATACTAGAGGTTGTACTGGAAGGGGTACTACAAGGAAAGCTGAAGGTGAAGGTGATATCAGAGGAAGAGGGTGACGGATCAATTACATCCAATGCACATCCCCAACATTAAAACATTTGCATGGAGTAGGTCTAAGAGAAGCTTGGGTGGTGTTGGTGATTGTGACACTGATGGAACAGGCAGAAGTGTTTCCACTGATGCTGGTTTTGGCAGCAACAGCTATGTGTGATTATCTCCTGTAAACAATTTTTTTTTTTGTGCAACACCTAGTTACAAATCCATGGTAAGGTGTAGAAATGGGCAAAACTATTCTTCTTAAAAATTGTTTGGTTTTTAACAATACAAATACTTTTGCAAGCTGCTGTACGTTCCAAAAAACGTTGGAACTCCACCTTAAACAGCAGACCCTGAGGGCAATGTGCTAGTTTGTGATACATCATTGGCCCTTTCTAGAGATGAGCGAGTAGTGAAATATTCGAAAATTCGAAATTCGATTAGAGTAGACCTCGATATTCGACTATTCGATCGAATATCGAATTCCATTATAGTCTATGGGAAAAAAAAAAATGCTCGTTTCAAGGGAATATAAATTCGACCAATTGGAGTCACCAAGTCCACAATGACACCTCAGGAAATGATGGAATCACCTCTGGAATGCAACTGAGACAGCAGGGGAAGCATGCCTGGGGGCATCTAACACGCCCAAGTCCCAGTATTATGCCACTATCACAATCTATCAACTAGACACTCCAAACTCAATATATCCTCTATGGAAAGTGGAAAAATACTTGGAAACTTTCGTTCCTCTACATTAGTATGGACAGAAAGACAAATTTTAAGCTAAAGAAACATTAGCATGCACCCCTTTAAATCACGTTGCCCATGACAACCACAGGTGGCATAAGCAAGGGGGAAATCAAAAAGCACCCACCCTTAACTGTCATTGTGTGATGTGGTGAGACCTCCAAAAATTACTTTTGTGGCCCTTGAGGTGAGCCCTACCAAATTAAGTTAGAGGCCCTTAAGTTTAGCCATACAAAAATTACTTTTCAGGCCCTTGGGGTGAGCCCTCTCAAACTTAGTTTCAGGCCCTTGGGGTGAGTTGAGCCTTGTAGCAGAGATTGAGGTCCTTGAGGTGAGTTGAGCCTTGTATCAGCAGAGTTTTAGGCCCTTGAGGTGAGTTGAGTCTTGTAGCAGAGATTGAGGTCCTTGAGGTGAGTTGAGCCTTGTATCAGCAGAGTTTTAGGCCCCTGAGGTGAGTTTAGCCTTGGAGCAGCAGAGTTTGAGGCTCTTACTTGAATTGAGCCTTGTTGTAGCAGAGTATTAGGCTCTTAAGGTGAATTGAGCCTTATAGTAGCAGAGTATTAGGCTCTTGGGATGAATTGAGGATTGTATATAGCGCCCAAATACCTCTGTATGTTCGAAGTATATACTGAGCTCAAAACAGGTATATAACAGGAGATGGGCAAGGTATATAGAGCCCCAAATCTACTGTATGTTAGATGTATTCAAGCGTACTGTATAGCAAGTATACACCTAGCTTACAACAGGTGTATGACAGGAGGTGGGAAAGGTAGATTGGGGGAAATGGTGGTACAGAATTGGAGCCCTAACAAGTGCTTTTGGGAAAATTAGTTGTAAAAAGATTGTATATACAGATGGTGTATATACAATCTTCAAGCAGAGGTAGATCTAAGTTTAGCTCTTATAAGAGCTGTTGGTGTAAGATTCCTGCCTAAATAATTCTAATTGCTAAATAACCCTGGCAGAACGTCTATCCCTCTCTATTTCACAGTCGCATCTGAACTGAAACTGACACCCACTATTCTTATAAAGTGGAGGTCACCTGATTTAGCCAGCCAATGACTGTATACTTTTTTTTTTTTTTAATGCCTACATTGTCCTAGTTCCTGTCCCAACTCCCCTGCATAGTTATTGGTGTAAAAGAAAGCGTCAGGGAAGGTGGGAGGGGAATCAAATTTTTACTGCGTTTACTGCATGGTATTCGACCAAGTACGAGTATTTAGAATACCATAATATTCGATTGAATACCTACTGGATCGAGTACTACTCGCTCATCTCTAGCCCTTTCAAGAGGCCATCAAATTTTTAAGTTAAAATGGGTGAGAGCAATTGGCAGAGCAGTGTATGGCTAAACTTAATTTGTATCTTCTGCTTACCATCCGTTTTTCCATAGACATACATGTCACTTTCACTTTGACAGAGCTGTGTTTGCCTTAGAGAGCTAGAAACTGGAAAAGGTTTCCTAGGAGCCCTAGTAGTGTTATACACTATATACAGACTGAAGGAGTTTCATGGAATTGATGGCACAGTTTTTCAATGATTTAGTTCCTTCCTGGCTCACAGACCACAAAGAGTGTCTCTTGGCTTATCATCATCATCATTATCATCATCATCTTACCAAAATATGGAGTTGTATCTATCACTAAAGATTATGCCTAAACTTTTATTTCACCTATTTAAAATATTATCAAATCACACCAAATATTTAGCTATTAGAAATATCCCCCATTCCTCACTGTGGTATTACTGGGTTATATAGTCATCACTAAATTTCAGGTGATCACTGCTAAACCAGTTCGATAGCTTAAATGAACTCACAGCAGTCACTCCACTGACACTGGGGGATTCAGTACAATTCACTGCTTTTCCATTAGTATAGTAGTTTCTTCAGTCACACTGCCTGGTGGTGTGAAACCAACCACTATTACTCATCTCTTCTTTTTCACTTTCTCCCTTCCTGTCCAAATTTCAATGACTCAATGACTATGTGTTTGATATGCAGTGGCTTGCAAAAGTATTAATATTCCTTGAACATTTCAGGTAGAATGAGTATAAGTATTTGTTATTTTCCATCTCCTCCCCTGGGCCTCCAATTATTATACACTGGGATCTGAGGAGTCCCTAGTATATAATAACAGCACCAGGCCACTGTAGAACATATTGTATTATGTGGGAACCAATGTGGGGATCATATTGTACTGTGTGATGGCCAGATGGTGCAGGTACATTAGGAAAGGAAAGCCTGTGCTGTTCATACATGCCTCCATCGCGTGACTGGTGTGCCCCACATTAACATAGGCAAATGCGACTCCAGGGCTACTTGTCAACGTGGCCCGTGCAGAACTACAATGCCTATCATTCTTGGACACGGTGGGATGAGGGAAGACTGTTGCACAACCTGTATCCCTCCAGCAGCAGATCTCCACCAAAACGGTGTCAGCAGCAGATCCTCCAATATATATATTTTTTTCTATTTTCCTTCTCTAAAGCCTAGGTGTGTCTTATGGTCCAGTGCATCTTATAGCCTAAGAAAACACTGTATTTAACTATTAAGTTTGACCAGATTATTATTATTTTTATATGATGTTCCCCAAAAGAAAGAACACATAGATGGCTTATCATAAAGAAGATGTGTATGTAGTGTCCCAGAAGCATTAAAATGTTATATTAAATTATTCTAATGATGTGTTACATATTATATGCTATTTCAAGATGATAATTGCATGTCTCCCATATTCTTGAAGAGTTAATTAGGCATTGCTATGCTGTTGTGTCAACAAGATTGACATTTGTTGTTTAGTTTCTATAAAGTGGGACAAGTCAGCCACTACTTTTCGCCACCTTAGTCAGTTTAGGCCTATTAATCTTGTGGAATGGATAGTCAGCTACAGACAGGTGCAGAAAGTATTTGAGAAATCTCCTTCAGCTCCTACGTTATTTAGTGGAAGTTAAGCCAAGACAGGTAGGACAGCTCCATTATATCCGACAGCCTTGATTATTTTTATATCATCGCCACTGCCTAATAGCGAGGAAACATGCCCTATGTTTCCCCAAATGTGGCTGAAGCAGAGGACCGAGTCCAGATGTTGCTTCATATGCTGGAAACAGACAGATGACGAGAGTGAAGAACAGACACTACTAATATATAGATACTGCTTGCTTTATAAGAAATGTGCCTCCATATGACTAATGGCTGGAAGATCTGAGTAAGTAAACTGTGCCAAAAACTCTGTCTGCTTAACTGCTAATGTGTCCCATGTACAGATTTGGACTGGACCACTGGTGAATCCCCCAGAGGGCCCTGTATCCCTACTTCTGCTCGCGGCCCCATCTTCCCTCTTCAATATCTAAATGCATTCTTGCTGCAAAATAGCATTGATACTCATGGAAATGTGTAGAATGCTTTTTACCCTCACTCATCCCTTCAGTTATTCCCTTTCCTATTCCTTGGTTGAACTTGATAGTAGGGTTGAGCGATCGTGTTCGGAAAAGATCGGATTCCGATCGGCGATCGAGAAAATTTCACGATCGCCATCGGAATTTCGAACACGATCTTTTTATGTGGGATCGAGATCAGTGATTTTTCCCACAATGCATTGCTTAGCCTTCACACTGAGTATACGATGTATATTCAATGTGAAGGCTCCGCTGCAGTTCCATAGGAATGAATGGAAGCAGCCGGAACACAGCCTTAACCCCCTGCACGCCGGCTGCCTCCATTCATTCGAATGGAAGGCTAAACTAAATCTCTAGCAGCTACTTACCTCTAGAGATGGCTGCTCCAGTGCCCTCCTTTTTCTTGCCTCGCTGCCCCGCCTCCCAGGTTAGTGTTTAAAGCGCTAGGTAGGCGGGGCTTGTGGCTTAGAGTGTGGGCGGGTACAGGGCAGGTAGACGTGATGTCTCCCCTCCCAGTACCCACCCACACTCTCCTAACCCGCCCACACTCTCCTAACCTGGCAGGGAGGGGGCAGCGAAGGAAGAAAAGCAGCGTGGAGCAGCAGCGAGGCGAAGAATGAAGGCACGGGGCACAGGACCAGCCATCTCTGGAGGTAAGTGGACACCAGGGGGTAGGATTGCTTTTAAAATCCGATCTCCGATTAATAAAAAAATCCCATTGACTTGCATTGGGATCGGAATTGGGACCGAGATCGGGTTCGAATGAAAAATGATCGGAAATCGGATTTTAAAATCGATCCTGAAAAGTCAAGATCGGCTCAACCCTACTTGATAGACATCATTCTTTTTTCAACCATACTATGTAATGCCAGACCACAATAGTCGAGCCATTTAAGAAGAGTTTCTGTATCAATAACTTCACCTGAGTGGACTCCTGGATCCAACCTACATTTCCTAGCAACGAAATAGAGATATCAGTTTTTAAATCAATCTTCAATATATCCTGAATATATTCAATAATTTGATTCCTAAAACAATGTACCTTATAATAGATATAATACAGATGAAAAACAAAATCTGCTTGAGATAGGTCACATCTGGGACATTTCTTCTGTAGTACACTTAACTTTATAAATACTTCCAGGTACTCAAAATCCTATGAATTAATAAGATATTGTAAATGTGAGGTTGGAAAGTATAGCTTAATATCAGTTGGTACAAATCCTCCTTTTTCTTCCTCCTGCACTAGAATAGCCAATCTTATCCTGCTTTGTGACCTCTCCATACCACTAACCTCAATAACTCCTCTATTGGCTTTAATACTCTAAATAGGCCAAGGCATACATTATTGGTGGGAGCACAATCATCTTAATTGATAAACCCAATGCCATATTCTACCATATCCAGTGACAATTTCAACGAGATATTAATCTTAGCACTTATTTTGTGTAGCAACTGGGAGACATTTCCCATATCTCGAAATACTTTAAAGGTTTCCTATCTCCAAAACATTTACTCTGTTATGTTCCCCTTTTTTGGGGAAAGGTGCTTGTCTGTGTTTTTTTAATACACATACAACCAATAGATTTATATAAATGGTCTGCGTCTCACTTATTGAGTGACCAAAATCAAAAACAAAAAAAAAATCCTTAACAAGTGGAGATTTTTCAGATTAGCAGACTGTGTTATGTTGTTGATTGGGTTTTCTCAAAAAAGTAAAAAAAAAAAAAAAACCTTACAAAAAGATTTATCTCTAACAACTTCAAATAGCATAATACCCCAAAGTGACCTCTTCACCAAATATAATAATGTCTCACAGTGGCCCCTTCACACATTATAATTTCCCATAACAATGTCGTCCATACAGTGCAATGTCCCATATTGGCCCCTCCACACAGTATAGTATCCCACAGTGGACCCTCTATACTATACAATGTCCCTAGTGGCACCTACAGTGTTCATGCTCATTTGCCAAAAATTTCAGGTTCGCCTCCCACTAACTATGATTATACTCTGGGGTTTCTTCAGACTCCAGAGCGTAATGAGCGAAGGCTCAGAGGAGGTAATTAAACAGAAATAACAGTGTTACGCACCTCTCCTGTGCTTTGGTGTGGGTCTTTAGTAGAGATGAGCGAACACTAAAATGTTCGAGGTTCGAAATTCGATTCGAACAGCCGCTCACTGTTCGAGTGTTCGAATGGGTTTCGAACCCCATTATAGTCTATGGGGAACATAAACTCGTTAAGGGGGAAACCCAAATTCGTGTCTGGAGGGTCACCAAGTCCACTATGACACCCCAGGAAATGATACCAACACCCTGGAATGACACTGGGACAGCAGGGGAAGCATGTCTGGGGGCATAAAAGTCACTTTATTTCATGGAAATCCCTGTCAGTTTGCGATTTTCGCAAGCTAACTTTTCCCCATAGAAATGCATTGGCCAGTGCTGATTGGCCAGAGTACGGAACTCGACCAATCAGCGCTGGCTCTGCTGGAGGAGGCGGAGTCTAAGATAGCTCCACACCAGTCTCCATTCAGGTCCGACCTTAGACTCCGCCTCCTCCGGCAGAGCCAGCGCTGATTGGCCGAAGGCTGGCCAATGCATTCCTATGCGAATGCAGACTTAGCAGTGCTGAGTCAGTTTTGCTCAACTACACATCTGATGCACACTCGGCACTGCTACATCAGATGTAGCAATCTGATGTAGCAGAGCCGAGGGTGCACTAGAACCCCTGTGCAAACTCAGTTCACGCTAATAGAATGCATTGGCCAGCGCTGATTGGCCAATGCATTCTATTAGCCCGATGAAGTAGAGCTGAATGTGTGTGCTAAGCACACACATTCAGCACTGCTTCATCAAGCCAATACAATGCATTAGCCAGTGCTGATTGGCCAGAGTACGGAATTCGGCCAATCAGCGCTGGCCAATGCATTCTATTAGCCCGATGAAGTAGAGCTGAATGTGTGTGCTAAGCACACACATTCAGCACTGCTTCATCAAGCCAATACAATGCATTAGCCAGTGCTGATTGGCCAGAGTACGGAATTCGGCCAATCAGCGCTGGCTCTGCTGGAGGAGGCGGAGTCTAAGGTCGGACCTGAATGGAGACTGGTGTGGAGCGATCTTAGACTCCGCCTCCTCCAGCAGAGCCAGCGCTGATTGGCCGAATTCCGTACTCTGGCCAATCAGCACTGGCTAATGCATTGTATTGGCGTGATGAAGCAGTGCTGAATGTGTGTGCTTAGCACACACATTCAGCTCTACTTCATCGGGCTAATAGAATGCATTGCCCAGCGCTGATTGGCCAGAGTACGGAATTCGGCCAATCAGCGCTGGCCAATGCATTCTATTAGCTTGATGAAGCAGAGTGTGCACAAGGGTTCAAGCGCACCCTCGGCTCTGATGTAGCAGAGCCGAGGCTGCACAAGGGTTCAAGCGCACCCTCGGCTCTGATGTAGGAGAGCCGAGGGTGCACTTGAACCCTTGTGCAGCCTCGGCTCTGCTACATCAGAGCCGAGGGTGCGCTTGAACCCTTGTGCACACTCTGCTTCATCAAGCTAATAGAATGCATTGGCCAGCGCTGATTGGCCAATGTATTCTATTAGCCTGATGAAGTAGAGCTGAATGTGTGTGCTAAGCACACACATTCAGCTCTACTTCATCGGGCTAATAGAATGCATTGGCCAGCGCTGATTGGCCAGAGTACGGAACTCGACCAATCAGCGCTGGCTCTGCTGGAGGAGGCGGAGTCTAAGATCGCTCCACACCAGTCTCCATTCAGGTCCGACCTTAGACTCCGCCTCCTCCAGCAGAGCCAGCGCTGATTGGCCGAATTCCGTACTCTGGCCAATCAGCACTGGCTAATGCATTGTATTGGCGTGATGAAGCAGTGCTGAATGTGTGTGCTTAGCACACACATTCAGCTCTACTTCATCGGGCTAATAGAATGCATTGGCCAATCAGCGCTGGCCAATGCATTCTATTAGCGTGAACTGAGTTTGCACAGGGGTTCTAGTGCACCCTCGGCTCTGCTACATCAGATTGCTACATCTGATGTAGCAGTGCCGAGTGTGCATCAGATGTGTAGTTGAGCAAAACTGACTCAGCACTGCTAAGTCTCTGCATTCGCATAGGAATGCATTGGCCAGCCTTCGGCCAATCAGCGCTGGCTCTGCCGGAGGAGGCGGAGTCTAAGGTCGGACCTGAATGGAGACTGGTGTGGAGCGATCTTAGACTCCGCCTCCTCCAGCAGAGCCAGCGCTGATTGGTCGAGTTCCGTACTCTGGCCAATCAGCGCTGGCCAATGCATTCTATTAGCCCGATGAAGTAGAGCTGAATGTGTGTGCTTAGCACACACATTCAGCTCTACTTCATCAGGCTAATAGAATACATTGGCCAATCAGCGCTGGCCAATGCATTCTATTAGCTTGATGAAGCAGAGTGTGCACAAGGGTTCAAGCGCACCCTCGGCTCTGATGTAGCAGAGCTGAGGGTGCACAAGGGTTCAAGTGCACCCTCGGCTCTCCTACATCAGAGCCGAGGGTGCGCTTGAACCCTTGTGCAGCCTCGGCTCTGCTACATCAGAGCCGAGGGTGCGCTTGAACCCTTGTGCACACTCTGCTTCATCAAGCTAATAGAATGCATTGGCCAGCACTGATTGGCCAGAGTACGGAATTCGGCCAATCAGCGCTGGCCAATGCATCCCTATGGGAAAAAGTTTATCTCACAAAAATCACAATTACACACCCGATAGAGCCCCAAAAAGTTATTTTTAATAACATTCCCCCCTAAATAAAGGTTATCCCTAGCTATCCCTGCCTGTACAACTATCCCTGTCTCATAGTCACAAAGTTCACATTCTCATATGACCCGGATTTGAAATCCACTATTCGTCTAAAATGGAGGTCACCTGATTTCGGCAGCCAATGACTTTTTCCAATTTTTTTCAATGCCCCCAGTGTCGTAGTTCCTGTCCCACCTCCCCTGCGCTGTTATTGGTGCAAAAAAGGCGCCAGGGAAGGTGGGAGGGGAATCGAATTTTGGCGCACTTTACCACGTGGTGTTCGATTCGATTCGAACATGGCGAACACCCTGATATCCGATCGAACATGTGTTCGATAGAACACTGTTCGCTCATCTCTAGTCTTTAGGCCTGTTGACCTCAGTGACCTCTACGCCGGCCATCCAACTGCTGGATCCCAGTTACAAGCCTCAGTGATCTGTATTTTGTGAGGTTTAACCAACAAATAACAAACTATAAGTGCCGTGGTCCTGTTTATTGATCCCTGATTCCAGCCACGATCACCTCCACTTCTACTTTTAGACTTTTTACAGGGCTCAGTTTAAAAAGATCATTGGAAAGGTTTCTATAACATACAAATTTGCAAATCCCGGGGCCACACGGTGGCTCAGTGGTTAGCACTGCAGCCTTGCAGCGCTGGAGTCCTGGTGTTCAAATCCCGCCACGGGCAAAAAAACATCTGCAAGGAGTTTGTATGTTCTCCCCGTGTTTGAATGGATTTCCATCCCACATTTCAAAGAAAGACATACTGATAGGGAAAAATGTACATTGTGAGCTCTATGTGGGGCTCACAATCTACATTAAAAAAATAAAAATAAAAAAAAATTTGCAAATCCCAATCAGATCTTTTCTCAATTGAACAACGTCAAGTTTGATAATCTATCTTTATACGCTAATCCACCCATCCCCCACTTACTTGACTCACCCTCTGCTGCTCCTGTTCCAGTTCTGCTATATCCTTTTTATATACAGGTGGCTTCAGTTTTTCACAGTATTCTTCATGTGGCCTGACCATTTGTGGCATGTGATTTGTATCAGAGCAAAATAATATCCTTGTTATGGGCATCTATTCCTCATGATTTTATTTGTTTTCGCAGCATCTGTCTGGTACTGGTTGCTAAAATTAAGTTTACTGTCCAGTACTGACCCCTGTGGCAACCCAATAGTGAGTAGTAGATCAAGAAAAGAAATAGCAGCAGGACTGCCTGTGATCCCAGAACAGCAGCCTGATGCTAGTTATACATTATGCCATAGAAGGGGGAGGGGGGAGTGTAACCACAAAACCTACTCAGGACCAACTGCAGACTCCTCAACAGGATAAGACAATTTTGAAAATCCAATATATGCAAGGTCCTGAAAGACCATGATTTTACTGCCCTCAAAGTGCAGATACAGTTATAGCTTGGTGGATTCTCTTGCGCTCCTTAGGATTGTGGCCATAACTTAATTCAAAAGACTACAAATACTGTTTCTCATGGTTGATTAGGTGAGAGTTTTGGAGTTATCTCAATAATCTCTTAGTCCGTTGTTGTAGAGCTGCGCAAGGTTGTCAAGGTTGTCAAAAATTGCTTTTACAGCCATTAGAAGCACTGCTTTACAAGTAGATTGAAGTATACCCCTATATATATTTTCTTTGCCTTTGGTTTTCTTGATCTTCTAGATGTAGATGACAACGTTTCGAAGCTCTTGGCTTCTTCTTCAGGTATATCTAAAAACAATTTCTGAAGGATGCATATTTATGTACAGAGGGACAATTGAAAACCAAATCACCAGGGCCGCCAGAGTACCAAGATCGAAGTTATTAAAATACAATACCAAACAGGAAAACAATCGGGTGCTCCTAGTCGTCACATATAACCCACACCTGGAGACGCTGAGAGGAATCACACGCAAATTACATCCACTACTGCAAAAAGACCACCGTCTAAAATCCATATTTCCAGACCTCCCTCTCCTGTGCTACAGACAGCCCCCAAACCTCAGGAATATGGTGATTAGCAGCTCACTGTCACCTCCAACTAACACAGGAACATTTCCGTGCGGAAAGAAAAGGTGCAAAACCTGCCCTCACATACTGACCACTGACAAGATAGAGATACCAAATTCTAACAGGGAATATAAAATCCCAGGTACATTCACCTGCATCTCACCCAATGTAGTGTATTTAATAATATGCACCAAGGGTTCCACTGAAAATCTGTATGTTGGAGAGACTAGTCAGAAGCTTAGAATGAGGATTAACTCATATCACCATACAATTAGAGAACAAAGAATGGACCATCCCATGTCAAAACATTTCAGCAATGAAAATCATAATATCACCAATGACATGAAAATTTTGGTTTTAAGAGGGAATTCTAAATCAAGGAAAGAGAGACGGATTTATGAGTACAAGTTTATGACCTTGTTTAACACTCTCCAGAAAGGGATGAATCTGTCACATGGGTTCATGGCATCCTACAGAAATCACGGAACTGAGACAGCCATAAAAGACACTCTCTGAACTGATAGGAACATTGCAAATGGATGAATTGTTTACTTGTATGTACCAATAACTAGAGATGAGCGAGCAGTACTCGATCGAGTAGGTTTTTTTTTTTGTTGTTGTTTTTTTCTTTTGGTAGAGTTGGAAGGGACCTCAAGGGCCATCGAGTCCAACCCCCTGCGAGTGCAGGTTTTCCTAAATCATCCTAGCTATATGTTTATCCAGATTCCGCTTGAAGATTTCCATTGATGGAGCGCCCACCACCTCCCGTGGCAGCCTATTCCACTCTCTCACTACCCTCACTGTCAGAAAGTTTTTCCTAATGTCTAATCTGTATCTCTTTCCCTTTAGTTTCATCCCATTGCTTCTTGTACTTCCTTGTGCTAATGAGAATAGGGTAGATCCCTCTGCACTGTGACTACCTTTCAGATATTTGTAGACTGCTATTAAATCTCCCCTCAGCCTTCTCTTCTGCAAACTAAACAATCCCAGTTCTTTTAGCCGCTCCTCATAGGACATGGTTTGCAGACCTTCCACTATTTTGGTTGCTCTTCTCTGGACTTGCTCCAATATATCGATGTCTTTCTTGAATTGAGGCGCCCAGAACTGTACACAGTATTCCAGGTGTGGTCTGACCAGGGAAGAGTACAGCAGAATAATGACCTCTCTTGATCTAGATTCAATGCTTGTCTTAATACATCCCAGAATTTTATTAGCCTTTTTTGCAGCAGCACCGCACTGTTGGCTCATGTTGAATTTGTGATCTACTATTATGCCCAAGTCCTTTTCCCCTATGCTATCACTTAGTTCTATTCCTCCCATACTATATATGTTTTTTACATTTCTGTTACCCAGATGTAGAACTTTGCATTTGTCCCTGTTAAATACCATTTTGTTCACCTCAGCCCATTGTTCCAGTGTATCTAAGTCCTTTTGAATACACTCTCTCTCCTCTCTAGTGTTGGCTATTCCTCCTATCTTCGTATCATCTGCAAATTTTATGAGTTCCCTAATAATTCCATCGTCCAGATCATTTATAAAGATATTAAAAAGTACTGGGCCCAGAACAGAGCCCTGCGGCACCCCGCTTTTGACTTTCTTCCAGTTCGATGTGTAGCCATTTAGTATTACTCGTTGTGCCCGATCATTAAGCCAGTTGTGAATCCACCTAACTGATTTTTTGTCAAAGCCATACTTAATCATTTTTTCAATAAGAAGGTTATGTGATACTTTATCAAATGCCTTACTGAAGTCAAGATATACTATGTACACGGCATTCTCTTGGTCCAACCATTCAGTGATTTTGTTGTAGAAGGAAATCAGGTTAGTCTGACAAGATTTATTGGTCATAAAGCCGTGCTGGCTCTGGTTAATTAATGCCTTCCCATCCAGGTACCGAAGTAAATGTTCCTTGACAATTTGCTCAAAGATTTTTCCTGCTATCGAGGTCAGACTTACCGGCCTGTAATTTCCTGGATCGTCCCTTTTCCCCTTTTTGTAGATGGGGACAACATTTGCCCTTTTCCAATCTAAAGGGACCACTCCTGTTTCCCATGACTTACTGAAGATTATAGCCATGGGTTCTGTTATTTCCTCTGCTATCTCTTTCAGGACTCTAGGGTGTAAATCATCTGGTCCTGGGGACTTGGTTTCCTGTAACTTGGCTAAGTGCTCTCTTACCAGACCTTCACTTATAGTCAGCTTGGAGTCCTCCTTCCCCTCATCTCCATCACCATTAATGTCGATATTTCCATTAGTTTCTTGGGAGAAGACGGATACAAAATATGAATTTAGTAGCTCCACCTGCTGTTCCACCATGTTAACTGTTTCTACTTTGTCATTCTTCAGGACTCCAATGGTCTCCTTCACTTTTCTTTTGCTTTTAACATATCCCCAAAATCCTTTTACCTTACTCTTTGCCTCTTTTGCAAGCTTCAATTCGTGTTCAGCCTTAGCTCCTTTGATGCTTGTCTTGCAGAGTCTGCAGACTGCTGTGTACTCTTCCTTAGGTATAGTTCCCATCTTCCACTTTTTGTATGTTTCCTTTTTCCTTTTTAGCAGGTTATGTAATTTTTTGGTCATCCATCCTGATATTTTTAGGTGCTTCCCATTTTTCTTCCTTCTAGGTATTGTTAGTTCCTGTGCTTTAATGATTTCCCTACGGAAGATTTCCCACCCTTCATGTGCATTTTTGTGCTTAAGAATTTTGCACCATGGAATTCTGCTAACCCTTGCCTTCAGGCTCTTGAAGTCTGCCCTGCTAAAGTCGAGCCTTGAAGTCTGTGTCTTCTCAGGTCTTCTTCTTCTTGCAACCCCAAACTCAAGTATAGCATGATCGCTGAATCCCAGTGTCCCTGCTACCCGTAGTCCCTTAACCATGTGCTCTTTGTTGGTTAGAACAAAATAGTAGAAAAATTGGAAGGGCACTCACCCACATCGAGGCTCATCTTTGTAAAAAAACTTCTTTATTTGAGGCAATACATCTCTAAAAGCAATTAGTGCAAGGAGGGAGGAACAGCATACAAAGGCAAAAGGCAACAGCCGTTTCGCGCAACTATGTGCGCTTTCTCAAGCCATAGAATGCAATTTCTTTGTTGGTTAGGACTAGGTCCAAAATGGATGTTCCTCTCGTGTTTTCTTCTACTAGCTGGGCAATGAAGTTGTCTGCTAGAGAGGATAAAAATTTGATGGAGCCTTTACTCTTGGCTGTGTGGGTTTCCCAATGAATGTCAGGGTAATTGAAGGTATTCGATCGAATACTACAGTATTCAAAATACTCGTACTCAATCGAGTACCACTCGCTGTTCGAATGTAAAAGTTCGATGCAGAACCAGCATTGATTGGCCGAATGCTATACAGTCGGCCAATCAACGCTGGTTCTTCTCCTACCTTTAGATGTCTTCTCCGTACAGCTTCCCGCGGCGTCTTCCGGCTCTTCATTCTGCCAGGCAACGGGCCTGCGCAGAGTCGACTGCGCATGTCCGCTTGTAGTGCGGGCATGCGCAGTCGGCTCTGCCCAGGCCCGATGCTTGGCAGAGTGAATGAAGAGCTGGAAGACGCCGCGGGTACGCTGCAAGGAGAAGACTGCTCGGAGGATCCAGCCCGACCCTCACTCGTGGACTTGGTAAGTATAATTTGATCGAACGTTGCCTACCCCTGAAATGAGCATTTGTCCCCATAGACTATAATAGGGTTCGATATTCGATTTGAGTACTCGAATATTGAGGGGTTACTCAAAACGAATATCGAACCTCGAACATTTTACTGTTCGCTCATCTCTGCCAATAACCAATAACCTTCTTCCACCCTCCCTCCTAAAATTCTATTCCTATGTGTCCCTCTGTATATAAATATACATCCTTCAGAA
Source organism: Leptodactylus fuscus (assembly GCF_031893055.1). Taxonomy (NCBI): domain Eukaryota; kingdom Metazoa; phylum Chordata; class Amphibia; order Anura; family Leptodactylidae; genus Leptodactylus; species Leptodactylus fuscus. The sequence goes on from NC_134267.1 coordinate 86,075,896, forward strand.
AATTTTTTTAGATACACCTGAAGAAGAAGCAAAGAGCTTTGAAACATTGTAATCTGTCATCATTATTAGTTAGCCATTAAAAAAAGGTATCAACTACTGAAGACTCTTAAGTTTTTTGTTTTTATATTTCCTACCCACTGGCTAACACAGTACCAAAACAAACATTTTCCTTAGATGTAGATGGGCATTGTTCAGATGATATAGATAAGATGTTGGCAAATTGTGAACTGAAACACTGGGATTTTTGTTTTTAATGTGACTTTGGTGGTTGAGGGGGACAGGGGAAATTATGTTATGGGGACATCATTGAGAAGTTGGGGACTCACTCAAAAAAAGTTTGAACAGGGCCCTCAATGCATTAAACCGGGTTTGCAGCCTGTCAATGAACCCCTTTCATGTCTTGTAAAACACATACAGTGTACCAGAGAACCATACAACTCATTGTATGAACTTTCCAGAATATCTTCAGGATTTATCAGGTAGGAAATTTTTATTTGGTCTCAGAAAAAGTCAGCAAATTTTTGTCTGTAAAAAAAAAAATATTTCAGAAAACCCTTTTAAGGGTTTGTTAAATCAAAAAGAAAATAAATACCAAAACATGAGTCAATAAATATAAAAAAGATTTGTTGGGTAATTTTTTATGTTCTACTGAATACTTGATTTAAGGGTTGCTAAGCAACATTAGCTGTAACAGCTAGAAAACCTTTGATCTTGTTATTTAATCTATTAAAAATAAGTGATAGAAAGTGATACCATGGAAACAGTTTTGAAGTAGGTATTATTTTTATTAACTTTGACTGCATATATGTAAACTGCCAGAAGAGACACATTTATAGTATTTAGCAATATATTTCATATCTGTTGATTTTTTTTTTAAGCATAGTTAATAAAGTATTTAGTGAATATGCCCCGTACTGTTTGTCAAAAAGCTATCTTTAATGTATCTTCCAGAAATGAAAATGTTTAATGGTTATTAAATACTTTGTAAAACCACTCTATATAAATTACTAGAGGGATGACCCGGCTTCGCACGGGTATATTACATGTTATGTTTGTGTAGTGGCCTCATAAGAATTGTCCAATTTTGTACTTATGTATTTTTTATGTGGTTTGTGTGTATGTCCATAAGCGTCATGTGATTATGTGTATCTCATTTTGGATATCAGTGAAAAACCTGTGATCAGTTGTTATGGATACCTGGAGTAAAGCTGTATCTAATCCTTCCCCGTGTAGTACTGTGTTTAGACGCAAGTATCTAATCCTTGTTGGTGTGGTACTGTGTACAGATGTGTTTATCTAATCCTCCCCTGTGTGGCATTGTGTGAAGAGGCACGTATCTAATCCTCCGGTAAATGAAACTGTGTGCAGACGTGCATATCTAATCTTACAGCATGTGGTACTATATGCAGACGCGTGTATCTAATCCTCTGGCGTGTGGTACTGTGTGCAGACAGGTGTATCTAATCCCTGGCGTGAGGTACTGTGTGCAGATGCGCGTATCTAATCCTCCCCCGTGTGGTACTGTGTGCTGAGATGCGTATCTAATTATCTGGCATGTGGTACTGTGTGCAGATGCATGTATCTAATCCTCCAAAGTGTGGTACTGTATTCAGACGCATGTATCTAATCCTCCCCTGTGTGGTATTGTGTGAAGAGGCGCGTATCTAATCCTTTGGCGTGTGGAACTGTGTGTAGACGCGCGTATCTAATCCTACAGCATGTGGTACTGTGTGCAGATGTGTATATCTAATCTTATGGCGTGTATAACTGTGTGCAGACGTGCGTATCTAATCCTCTGGAGTGTGGAACTGTATGTAGATGCGTGTATCTAATCCTACGGCATGTGGTACTCTGTGCAGACGTGTGTATCTAATCCTATGGCGTGTACAACTGTGTGAAGACACGTGTATCTAATCCTCCCCTGTGTGGTATTGTGTGAAGAGGTGCGTATCTAATCCTATGGCGTGTGGAACAGTGTGTAGACGCGCGTATCCAATCCCCCGGCATGTGGTACTGTGTGCAGATGCGCGTATCTAATCCTATGGCATGTGGTACTGTGTGTAGACGCGCGTATCCAATCCCCCGGCATGTGGTACTGTGTGTAGACGCGCGTATCTAATCCTCCCCTGTGTGGTACTGTGTGCAGACACGCGTATCTAATCCTCCCCCGTGTGATACTGTGTGCGGAAACGCGTATCTAATTCTCTGGCTTGTGGTACTGTGTCCAGAGGCATGTATCTAATCTTCCAAAGTGTGGTACTGTGTGCACACACATGTATCTAATCCTCCCTTGTGTGGTATTGTGTGAAGAGGCGCATATCTAATCCTTCGGTGTGTGGAACTATGTGTAGACGCGTGTATCTAATCCTATGGCATGTGGTACTGTGTGTAGACGCACGTATCTAATCCTCCCCCGTGTGATACTGTGTGCTGAGACGCGTATCTAATTCTCTGGCTTGTGGTACTGTGTGCAGAGGCATGCATCTAATCCTCCAAACTGTGGTACTGTGTTCACACACACGTATCTAATCCTCCCCTGTGTGGTATTGTGTGAAGAGGCGCGTATCTAATCCTCTGGAGTGTGGAACTGTATGTAAACGCATATATCTAATCCTACTGCATGTGGTACTGTGTGCAGATGCGTGTATCTAATCCTATGGCGTGTACAACTGTGTGCAGACGCGCGTATCTAATCCTCTGGAGTGTGGAACTGTGTGTAGATGCGCGTATCTAATCCTACGGCAAGTGGTACTGTGTGCTGACACGCGTATCTAATGCTACAACATCTGGTACTGTGTGTAGACGCGCGTATCTAATCCTACGGCATATGTTACTGTGTGCAGACGCGTGTATCTAATCCTATGGCGTGTACAACTGTGTGAAGACACGTGTATCTAATCCTCCCCTGTGTGGTATTGTGTGAAGAGGCGCATATCTAATCCTATGGCGTGTGGAACTGTGTGTAGACGCGCGTATCCAATCCCCCGGCATGTGGTACTGCGTGCAGACGCGCGTATCTAATCCTATGGCATGTGGTACCATGTGTAGACGCGCGTATCTAATCCTCCCCCATGTGGTACTGTGTGCAGACGCGCGTATCTAATCTTCCCCCGTGTGGTACTGTGTGCAGACGCGCATATCTAATCCTCCCTCGTGTGATACTGTGTGCGGAGACGCGTATCTAATTCTCTGGCTTGTGGTACTGTGTGCAGAGGCATGTATCTAATCCTCCAAAGTGTGGTACTGTGTGCACACACGTATCTAATCCTCCCTTGTGTGGTATTGTGTGAAGAGGCGCGTATATAATCCTCCGGCGTGTGGAACTATGTGTAGACGCGCGTATCTAATCCTCCCCTGTGTGGTACTGTGTGCAGACACGCGTATCTAATCCTCCCCCGTGTGATACTGTGTGCTGAGACGCGTATCTAATTCTCTGGCTTGTGGTACTGTGTGCAGAGGCATGCATCTAATCCTCCAAACTGTGGTACTGTGTTCACACACACGTATCTAATCCTCCCCTGTGTGGTATTGTGTGAAGAGGCGCGTATCTAATCCTCTGGAGTGTGGAACTGTATGTAAACGCATATATCTAATCCTACTGCATGTGGTACTGTGTGCAGATGCGTGTATCTAATCCTATGGCGTGTACAACTGTGTGCAGACGCGCGTATCTAATCCTCTGGAGTGTGGAACTGTGTGTAGATGCGCGTATCTAATCCTACGGCAAGTGGTACTGTGTGCTGACACGCGTATCTAATGCTACAACATCTGGTACTGTGTGTAGACGCGCGTATCTAATCCTACGGCATATGTTACTGTGTGCAGACGCGTGTATCTAATCCTATGGCGTGTACAACTGTGTGAAGACACGTGTATCTAATCCTCCCCTGTGTGGTATTGTGTGAAGAGGCGCATATCTAATCCTATGGCGTGTGGAACTGTGTGTAGACGCGCGTATCCAATCCCCCGGCATGTGGTACTGCGTGCAGACGCGCGTATCTAATCCTATGGCATGTGGTACCATGTGTAGACGCGCGTATCTAATCCTCCCCCATGTGGTACTGTGTGCAGACGCGCGTATCTAATCTTCCCCCGTGTGGTACTGTGTGCAGACGCGCATATCTAATCCTCCCTCGTGTGATACTGTGTGCGGAGACGCGTATCTAATTCTCTGGCTTGTGGTACTGTGTGCAGATGCGCGTATCTAATCCTATGGCATGTGGTACTGTGTGTAGACGCGCGTATCCAATCCCCCGGCATGTGGTACTGTGTGTAGACGCGCGTATCTAATCCTCCCCTGTGTGGTACTGTGTGCAGACACGCGTATCTAATCCTCCCCCGTGTGATACTGTGTGCGGAAACGCGTATCTAATTCTCTGGCTTGTGGTACTGTGTCCAGAGGCATGTATCTAATCTTCCAAAGTGTGGTACTGTGTGCACACACATGTATCTAATCCTCCCTTGTGTGGTATTGTGTGAAGAGGCGCATATCTAATCCTTCGGTGTGTGGAACTATGTGTAGACGCGTGTATCTAATCCTATGGCATGTGGTACTGTGTGTAGACGCACGTATCTAATCCTCCCCCGTGTGATACTGTGTGCTGAGACGCGTATCTAATTCTCTGGCTTGTGGTACTGTGTGCAGAGGCATGCATCTAATCCTCCAAACTGTGGTACTGTGTTCACACACACGTATCTAATCCTCCCCTGTGTGGTATTGTGTGAAGAGGCGCGTATCTAATCCTCTGGAGTGTGGAACTGTATGTAAACGCATATATCTAATCCTACTGCATGTGGTACTGTGTGCAGATGCGTGTATCTAATCCTATGGCGTGTACAACTGTGTGCAGACGCGCGTATCTAATCCTCTGGAGTGTGGAACTGTGTGTAGATGCGCGTATCTAATCCTACGGCAAGTGGTACTGTGTGCTGACACGCGTATCTAATGCTACAACATCTGGTACTGTGTGTAGACGCGCGTATCTAATCCTACGGCATATGTTACTGTGTGCAGACGCGTGTATCTAATCCTATGGCGTGTACAACTGTGTGAAGACACGTGTATCTAATCCTCCCCTGTGTGGTATTGTGTGAAGAGGCGCATATCTAATCCTATGGCGTGTGGAACTGTGTGTAGACGCGCGTATCCAATCCCCCGGCATGTGGTACTGCGTGCAGACGCGCGTATCTAATCCTATGGCATGTGGTACCATGTGTAGACGCGCGTATCTAATCCTCCCCCATGTGGTACTGTGTGCAGACGCGCGTATCTAATCTTCCCCCGTGTGGTACTGTGTGCAGACGCGCATATCTAATCCTCCCTCGTGTGATACTGTGTGCGGAGACGCGTATCTAATTCTCTGGCTTGTGGTACTGTGTGCAGAGGCATGTATCTAATCCTCCAAAGTGTGGTACTGTGTGCACACACGTATCTAATCCTCCCTTGTGTGGTATTGTGTGAAGAGGCGCGTATATAATCCTCCGGCGTGTGGAACTATGTGTAGACGCGCGTATCTAATCCTACTGCATGTGGTACTGTGTGCAGACACGTGTATCTAATCCTATGGTGTGTACAACTGTGTGCAGATGCGCGTATCTAATCCTCTGGAGTGTGGAACTGTGTGTAGACGCCTGTATCTAATCCTTCGGCATGTGGAACTGTGTGCAGATGCACGTATCAAATCCTTCAGTGTGTGGAACTGTGTGCAGAAGTGCGTATTTAATCCTCTGGTTTGCGGGACTGTGTGCAGACGTGTGTATCTAATCCTCTGGCGTGTGATAATGTGTGCTGATCTGTGTATCTAATCCTCTGATGCGTGTATCTCAGTTTGGATATGAGTATTGTATTGTGCATGTGGAGTGACCGTGTGTATTGCAGTTGGAATATGAGTGAAAGTCTTGCAGGTTTGTATTGGCTAAGGGGGGGGCACTGTGTTTGGAATGCTGTATCTCAGCAACGGTACGTCTGAGTGAGTTGGAGTCTCATCTTAAACCTTCCCGGATACCTGAAGTATCTCTGTACCAAATTTGGTGAAGATCGGTCCAGTCGTTTGGTTCGCATTAGAGCACAGACAGACAGACAGACAGACAGACAGACAGAAATTCATTTTTATAATATAGGGAGATAATAAATAGGCCTCAACTCCTTTATATTTCTAGCAAGAACCATTTCATCCTTCAGAATACACTACGGTATGTTACTATTACCAATGTATGACTATAAACCATTAGGAAAATAAAATATGTGAAGAAGTTTACATTGTGTCATGATTAAAACATTGTGTAGAACAGCCGAAGTTATGTCAAATATTATTACAGAATTTAGTTACCTTTCTTATTTCAGAATAAAATTCTCACCTAATCTTCTCTTTCCGCTCAATCTTTTATCAACACCTTACAATTTGTCTTCTACTCTCTGCATGTTATTGAAACAGCCTTATAAAAGTCTCCAATGAGCCCCTGACAGCTAAATATATTACCTATTTTATTATTATTATTATTATTATTATTATTATTATTATTAATGATCTCTCAACAGTATTTGACCATGGATCGAAGTCCATGGATCTTACAGTAGGTTGGATTATATTCTCTTACACCACAGCCTTCTACCCCAATTAACATAGGCTAGTATAAGCAATATCTATCTGTCCAATCATTCCCTGACCTTCTGCTCTCTCTTATCCTAGCCAGATACCAAAAGCACCTTCACTTGGAGATGAATCCCTATTATTAAATGTTGATACTCATAACAAAACACTTTACAATAATGCTTTACACCCCTCAGATCAGCCCTACCTTTCTACGATCCTTTAATGCTATGGCTTCATGCATACCCTTTCCTCCCTCTGTTTACATGCCCATGATTGTATCCAAAGAAGGTAAAGAATACCAATTGTGCCCGAGTTATCGACTCACCTCACTGATAAACATAGACACAAAGCTTTAGGCTAACCTCCTAGCAAACAAGCTAGGTGTGTCATCATGGGGAACTTTATCCACATGGACCAGGTTTGGTTCATTCCTCTGAGAGGGGCTAGGGATAATACTCTAAAAAGCTATTTTATCATCCATCAGGCCCAGGGCCAGCTCCAGGTTTTTATGGGCCCTTGGGCGACAGAGCCTCACTGGGCCCCCTTGTAAAGGAGGCAGGGGAGTCGAGACACTGTGCGTCGCAGATGAAGCGAGTGACATCACGCAGGAGTGTGGTGTCATGAACGCCATACCTCCCAATTTTTAAAGAGTAGAAAGATGGGCAAATTTGCGCGCCGCGGCAAATTTGGCTCCACCCACTTTTATGTTGACTCTGCCCATTCTCATTCATTTATCATGTGCTCCCACACAGTATAATCCTCCTACAGTCACCTGTAAATTATATGCCTCTCCTCCATCTTTCCCCAGTTTCATATACACTCTTCCTCTGCCCCCAGTTTCATGTCCCCCCCTCCATCTCTGTCCCCAGTTTCATCATGTTCTCCCCCTTCATCTGCCCACAGTTTCATGTCCCCATCTCTGCCCCAGTGTCATGCTGTTCCACCCCCCCATCTGCCCTAGTGTCATGCCGTCCCCCCCTCCACTTCATTTGCCCCCCCAGTTTCATTGGGCCCCTCCATCTCTGTCCCCAGTTTCATGCCGTTCTCTCCCCACCCCCTTCATCTTCCCCAGTGTCATGCCGTTCCCCCCTCCCCTTCATTTGCCCCCCAGTTTCATGGGCCCCCTTCATTATGTTCCACCTTAATATTTAATTAAAAAAACAAACACACTCACCTTCCATCGCACCCCCGACGCTCCTCTCTCTGCTCTCTCACTCTATTCACATAGGCGATTAAAGCAGGAGCTGTGAGCTCAGCTCCTGCTTTAAAGCTGCGGCCCGGCTTGCGTGTGTAGGCGCGATGTGATGACGTCATCACGCCTACACACGGAAGCCGGGCCGCAGCTTTAAAGCAGGAGCTGAGCTCACAGCTCCTGCTTTAATCGCCTATGTATTCAGCTCCGACGGACGCCGATGAGCTGAAATCGGGACAGGCAAGTGCTGGGGCGGGCAAGTGCCGGGGGGCCCCCAGAGGCTCTGTGGGCCCCGGCACTTGCCCAACTATGCCGTGCGCTGACGCCGGCCCTGATCAGGCCCATCAACACTATATCCCATTAATGTTGTTTTCTTCAGATGCAGAGAAAGCACTGGACTGGGTGGATTGAGGATTCTTAAAGGTCGTTCTGAACTAGGACTGATGAGCAATATGCTTACCTATATCCGAGCCCTTACTGACTCCCTTCAGACCCAAATTTGAGGCTATGTCACACTCCCACACTCCCACCCCCCCTTCACCCCCCACCCCCCACCAACAGTACTCATCAGGGATCCCCTCTGTTTCTAAACCTATAAGTCTTAGTCATAGACCAGGGGTAGGCAACCTTTTCTGTTCGGTGTGCCGATTTAAATTAAAAAATCAAAGATGAGGTCCTCGGAGTGCCGGGCAATAATTGTAAAGCCGACGACACCTACACTAAAGTCATATAGCACAAACCGCAACATAGAGGTGCTGTCATACTGCGCTCCCAGCCACATGCGCTTACCAACATTTGCCTGGACACACATGTTCTTTTCCTTTAGAAGCAATGTAAGTACATGCGTAACCCACAATTAGTGGTAATGTATGTGACTGGGAGCAGAGTGAGGTCATACCTGTAGAGCGCTGACACACAATGTACCTGTATGCTCCATCCAGTCCTTGGCCGTTAGTAACTTCAGTTTTCTGTAAGGGAGAGCTCACACTACCGTTGGTGTCCGACAGCTAGTGTCCGCTGCTAATGTCCGTTCAAAATCTTGTGCGGATATTAGTATTGGACACTAGCTGTGTCCGTGACATTTTTCATTGATTTAAACGGACATCGGGTGCGTTCTTTTACTGTCTGTGGGTGTCCTTAAATGTCCGTTCTCAAAGATGTCCGACTTTTCAAGCGGACAGCAAAACCCGACATGTAGGTTTTTCCTGGTGCCCAGGAACTGGATTTGGCTATAATTGCATCTAGTTACAGTGTCACCACCCAATAGAATCACACTAAGGCTGAGGCCCCACATTACAAAAACGCAGCTTTTTTTATTGCAGATTTAGCTGCGTTTTTTTTTCCGTCAAAGCCAAGAATGGCTAGAAAAGGAACGGGAAATATATAGGAAGCTTCTTATATGTCTCCCTCCTGCTCAATCTACTCCTGGCTTCGGCTCAAAAAAAACAGCAAAATCTGCAACAAAAAAAAGCTGTTTCTGCAACCTGGGGCTTTAGCCTAAGGCTGAGGCACAGGGAACACAGCTTTTTTGTTACATATTTTGCTGTGTTTTTCTGAGCCTAAGCCAGGAGTGGATTGAGCAGAAGGGAGAAGTATAAGAAACTTCCTATATATTTCCCATTCCTTCTGTAGCCATTTTTAGCTTTGGTTGAAATAAACCGCATCAAAATCTGCAACAAAAATGCTGCATTTCTGCAATGTGGGGCCTCAGCCTTACGCCTCCTGCATACAAGTGGCACACATGTGGTTTTCACTGACCTATATGTTAAAGATGAATTGACAGGGCTGCAAATGCAGACAGATATAGGGTATGTATAGGACAGATATAGGGTATGTATAGGACAGATATAGGGGATGTATAGGACAGATATAGGGGATGTATAGGACACATATAGGACCTGCTCTATAATGTTCAGCTCTTCAATTTGGCCCAGATACACAGCCACAAAAAGAATGGCTGTATATATGGGTCAATTGAAATATATAGGTCTGTACTTTTATCCACAGTTGTAGATAAAGAGTCTGGTCATGTGCATTGCAGGTTACAACTCAATGTGCCTTATATTAATAGCAGTTAACCCCATCATGTCCCTCACATTAACCCCCTGTGTGCTTTACATAATTGACACGGATATGTGAGACATATGGAGGTAATAAGTGAATATCATTATATAGGTCCTTCATTAGTACCCCCATATGTCTCACATATCAGTAACCCTTATGTGAGCAACACAGGGGTTAATATGAGGAACATGATGGGGTTAACTGCTATTAATGTGAGGCACATGGAGTTACTAAAACTAAAGTAATAACCCCAAATGCCTGACATTAATAAGAATAGTTAGTAACACACACGTACCTGGTGTTGTTTTTGCTTTCACTTTGCTCCCCGGAGCTTCCTCTCCTCCTCAGGGCTGCAGACGGCAGGAGCTCCTCACCTGTAGCAGCAGGTCCAGGGAGCCCTTATCCTGTGCAGTGAGAGGCTCAACTCTGATTGGTGGCAGGGAAAGAAGGGGGGCGTGTCCTACACCGCAGCTCTACCAGAGCACTGAAGGGACGCTCTCTCTCAATTTAGAGTATGAAAGTTGCAGGCTGCCTGCCGTGCCAGCAAAATATGCCTCGCGTGCCAATCTTGGCATGCGTGCCATTGGTTGCCGACCCCTGTCATAGACCATCTTCTTATAGCTATCGTAATTACCATCGCAATCCCAACATCTGCAGGTTTCAGGTGGGTGATTTGCATCTTAAAGCTTCAGCTTTTGTTGATGATAGTCTCCTTGATAGTCTCCTTTACTTCACCTTCCTTCATAGCAGAGATTGGCACTTCTTTGCCTTAGCAATTATAAACTTAATTTCTCCAAAAGTACCGCACTTAATATATTCCTAGCTAATCAAACAGTTTGGATGCTATGCTCTTCCTCCTCTCTTTCATGGTCACAATGTCTATAAAATATCTGAGCGAAACCATTTCTACGAATGCAACTGAGGCATTCTCCTTAAAATTTGTTCCCATACACCACACAATGCAAAAAGACCTGTCACACTGAGATCCAAGGAGCAGAGAGAAAATAATAGGGTCAATGATATATCATAAATAAATAAATCTTAATTTTTATCAATACTGTTAAAATAGGGACAGAATACACACACACACACACACACACACACACACACACACACACACACACACACACACACACACCCTAGAACTACCAAGTGACACACTGAGATCCAAAATGATTCTCATGGCTGGGCTGAATAAACATCCTAAAAATTAATGTTCTTCCTGGAATTCTTTTTTTTTAATTTTAAACAACCCCCATGGTCCTACTTAAATATTCTTTGAGTTGTCAGAGAATTAAAAAAAAAAAAGAATTTTCTTTTCAAAGCCCCATATAGAACCATATAAAAACCCCATTAGAACCAAATAATTAGGAGGTCTACTCACAGTGAACTGTCTTTACTGTTAAATGGCAGAAGTGAATATAAATATACTCGATTTCCATCCGCATAGACATCCCAAGCTTGAAACTTGCTTTCACATTAGCACAGTTGAAATAAGTGTTTTGCCTTTAAAATGGCAGTTTGTATGTATATTGGGTAACCAAAAAAATCTTCTTCTCTTCCTCTGTGGCACATAATTTACCTATACCCATTTACCCATACCTCCTCAACTGCACATTCAACATCTCCCATTCACACACCACCTCCTCACCACGCCCTCTTTCTGTAGGTGTCCCCCAAAGCCCCCTAGGACCCCTCTTGTTCTCCATCTACACCCTCAGCCTGGGCCAACTCATAGAATCTCATAGTTTTCAATACCATTGTTATGCTGATGACACTCAAATATATCGACCTGGACCAGACATTACCTCTCTGTTAGCCAGAGTTCCAGATTGTTTAGCGGCCGTAGCCTCCTTTCTCTCCTCCCACTTTCTCAAACTAAACATGGAGAAAACAGAGTTCATCATCTTCACCTCACCGTGTACGGCCCCTCTACCTGACCCATCTATTAAAGTTAACAGAACCATGCTTACCCCTGTCCCACAGGTCCGTTGCCTTGAATAACTGTGTACTCCGACCTATCCTTCAAGTTGCACGTTCATTCCCTCAACACCTCCTGTTGCCTGCAACTCAATAAAAATCCATCAAATGTGCTCCTTCCTCACCCCAGAAATTGCAAAGATGTCGTCATAATCTCCCGCTTAGATTACTGTAACACCCTTCTCAATGGCCTCCCAGTGAACAATCTTGCCCCCGTCCAGTCCACCTTAAACTGTGCTGCTCGCCTAATACACCTCACCCCCCATTCTTCTCCAGCCACTCCCCTTTGCCAATCCCTTCACTGGTTACCTTTTGTCCAACGAATTGAGTTGAAGTTACTAACGTTAAAATACAAAGCCATCCACAACCTGTCCCCTCCATATATCTCCAACTACCTGCCCACACGTAACCTCAGATTCTCCAAAGACCTCCTACTCTATTCTGCTATCATCTGCTCCTCACACAACCATCTCCAAAACTTCTATTGTGCATCCCCCATACTCTGGAACTTCTTACCAAGAAGGATAACTGGCAGGATAATCCAGGTTCCTTTTCTGCCTTCCAGGGTAATATAATCAGGGTAATATATTCCATTTCCATACTTTACTTTTCACAGTAAATCGCTGGCAGGTTGGCATAATGAGAAAATAAAAAAAATAGCCCGGGCGCATGCGCAGTAGCCGTAGTAGAAGCCGCGTGCTACTGCGCATGCGCCCAGGCTATTTTTTTTAATCAGTGTCCGTGAGCAAGCGCCGGAGGAGGACGTGACCCAAAGACGTCAGAGGAAGAAGAGGCGGAGAAGAAGAAGACGGCGCACCCTGAATGCCCGCCCAGGGTGCACATTCCGTAAGTAGAGAACATTCTTTTTTAAGTTATTATTTTAAAACGGGGGGGGGGGGGGGGTAGTTTAATTTAACTTTTACGGTGCCTGAATAGCCTTTTTAAAGGCTATGCACGCATATGTGGGGCTCTATCTGCAGGATTTTGCTGATAGAGCCCCTTTAAAGGTTTAAAATGAGCAGATGGCAGCATGGTGTATGCTTAACTCACTGTCTTTTTTTTTCAATAATATGGGAACTGCACCATGAAAATGACCTTGTGTGCGCAAGGCGCTGCATGCACATGATCAATGTAGGTTTCCTATCATGGACAACATCCTGCTGGAGAATATAAATGTCCTGTTTCTATTCCTCAATGACAGATGGCGTTCATAGACGGGTTAAAGTACCTGATCCCCAATTGGGGTTATATAACTTCCACTTTGTTTGCCTTAGAGAGTTAGAAATTGGACAGATAGGTTCCTAGGAGGCCTAACAATGTCAGAGACTATGTTTTAATCCATATTGTTTTATCATACTTATTTGATTTTAAACAAACCTTTTGACTGAATCACCAGAACTCGAAAAAAACTAATCTTAAAACTAATCTACTTGGGAAGTTTTTGAAATTGTGGTTGTACAGTGTGTTGATCAAATATAAGTATTTAATTTATTGTATCTAGACTGAAGTATAATGGACTATCAGCACCAGGATTAAATGTATTTATTTTTGGCACTTGAATGCAGACTGAATTAATCAGTGCCAAGTTTTACATTTACATTTTTAGAGAGCCAATTTTATAAGTTAGACTCAGATTAAAGAGGTATTCCCATGTACATAACCATTTTTACATTTGTAGATAATTAAAAGTTAAACATTTTTGCAACTATAAGTAATTAAATATTTTGCAGAGTTTGAAAGATTTTATCTAAATTTCTTGTAGTCATAGTCTTGTTGTCTTGATCGGTTGCCAGTGGATACGACCATGAATGCAGGAACTTTCTAAGGTCAGAAATTCAGCTATATTTTCCTTATTGTGGCCAGGATATCTTCTCATACATGTAGTGTCCCTGTCTGATAACCCAGCTACAATAAGAATATCATGGCTGGGTTCCTGACAAGTGCTAGACCATAGAAAGTTTTTGCATTTGTGGTCATATCCATTGGCAATCGATCAAGACAATAGATGTCACCACTAAGATAGAAGAAAATATCTTTAAAAGTCTGCAGAATTTGTAACTACTTATATTTGCAAAAATGTTTAACTTTTCCCCTTTAAGAAGACTGTGGCATGGGCCAGTGTGCTATCCCGGTTTTTCCAGATAGCACACTGTCCTATTCATTTATGTTGGCCAATGTACATGACCGTGAATTACACAGTCCCTTGTGTGGGCCGGCAGTCTAGTCTGCAAAACTCAGGACAGATCCTATTTCTGTGCAGCTTTGTAGCCTGTGCCTCTTCAGCTCCTATTAATTGAATGAATGGGGCTGTGGAAGTATGACCACTGCACATGGATGATGCACCGGGAGTATTGTTTAATCGACTGACGACTATCAAGATAAAAAGGCCAACCTAGTATAGTATTTAAATGTATAATGTTTTGTAAAAACAACTTTGTTTCTTAGAAACAGACTGAACTGATGTATAATAGCACTGTACAAATGCAAGTTTGACACAAAAAATAGACAAAGTTTGGTGCCAATGACACTATTTACAAAAAAAAAATTGTGACATGACTTAAACTGTCACTTGGACACAAACTAAATAAAAGTTTAATCATGATGCGCAAGTGCGAGACACGGAAAAATAGGACAACATTTGATGCCACTGACCACAATGTTTAAAATATTTCAATGATATATCTCACAAACTTGTCACTTGAACACAGACTAAACTAAAGTATAATAGCTTTATACTTTATATAATAACTTTTTTTTATGCCACTGACACTGTATTAGATATTGTGGGGACGTCATCCTGGAGCAAGATCATATGAACCTCCTACTTTTCTGTCTTGTTCTGATAAGTAAAATGGGAGTTGCCATTTTGAGAGATTTGTTTGAAATAAATCCTAGCAATTTTAAACGTGGGAAATTCAGCCTGAATTTGATTTTTCCAAATATATTTGCTGATCTGTGAAAATAGATGTTTAGAGATTCTTCATACCAGAAGAAGTCAGAATCATATGTGCTGTTACAGTTAGATTATATAGGTTTATCCAACTTAAGTAAAATAATTTTTATTTAAGACCACTACATTGCACAAAAACAGCTTTTTTCTTCCAGATTTTGGAGTCTTTTTTTTAGCAAAAGCCAGGAACAGACTGAGCAGAAGCGATAAGTAGAAGAGCTTCCTGGTTATTTCCAATTCTTTCTGTAGCCAGTACTATGTACCGTATTTTTCGGACTATAAGACGCACTGGACTATAAGAAGCACCTAGGTTTTAGAGGAGAAAAATAGGGAAAAAAAATTTCAGGCAAAAAATGGTAAAATATTTAATGTATGGGAGTTGTAGTTTTGGAACAGCTGCAAGGCCACATTGACAGGTGACCCTGCAGCTATACGGGGATGTATAGGGCGTTTTTTTGTGGGGCCAGGTGTACTTTTTAGTTATACCATTTTGGGAAATGTTTATTGCTTAGATCACCTTTTATTTAATTCAGAGGCAAAACAGAGAGAAAAACCCGGCGGTTTAGCACTTTTGATTTTGACGTTCACTGTACATAAAAATATTAGTAGACCGGGCATTTTCAGACACAGGGATATGTATTATATGTATTCTAGGGAAAGGAGGTGAACTTTTATTTATTTTATTTTTTATTATATTTTTTTTAAGTGTTTTTTTTTTTTTTTTTTTTTTTTTTTTACTATTTTATTATCCCCCGCCTAGGGGGCTTGAACCTGCAATCATTTGATTGCAAGTCCCATAGAAACCATAAACCAGCAGTGGCAGTAGCGTGGCCACGCTGTAAATCCACTCCTCCCCCCACATTCGGACTATAAGACGCACCCTCATTTTCCTCCGAAATTTTGTGGAAAAAAAGTGCGTCTTATAGTCCGAAAAATACGGTACTAATCATGGTTTTGCATGGCTGAATTTTTGGAAGGCTGAATAGCAATATGGTGGGGTGGCGCAGTGGTTGA
Source organism: Leptodactylus fuscus (assembly GCF_031893055.1). Taxonomy (NCBI): domain Eukaryota; kingdom Metazoa; phylum Chordata; class Amphibia; order Anura; family Leptodactylidae; genus Leptodactylus; species Leptodactylus fuscus. Next base: position 86,091,689 of record NC_134267.1, read on the forward strand.
CGCTATTACCTTCCAATTCTGAGTTTAGATATAACCAAAGACAACATGTGCATGAGTTTCCTTAACCCATTCCCATACCAGTACAGCGGTTGTCGGGAGTCAAGCAGCTGCTATAACCACCTGGGATCTGCTGTTTCATACAGCAGACACCATGCGCTAATGCCCGCCATCAGTGCCTGCACCGATTGCAGGCATTAACCTTTCTCACGCCTCGGTCAAAGTTAACCAAGGCGCCATTTTCCCAGTGATGTGTGGGCATTTTTCCAGTGATTGCCGGCCCCTAGAGCAAGCTCTGGGGCCGACCTCATGTTGGCATGACAGCCAGGAGCCTTGTAAAGGCTCCCCGGCTTGTCTGCAATGCCTTTTTTTTGCAGGCTAATCTATGTAGCCTGCAAAAGAAATGATGATTTTTTTCAATGCATTGCAACGCATTAGCATAATAATGGATTGCATTAGTGATCACACCCCTGGGGTTCAAGACCTCTAGGGGGTCTAATAAATGCAAAAAATAAATTTAAAACGTATTAAAAATTCAAATCAGCCCCCCCTTTCCCTAGAATACATATAAAAGTACTTAAATACCGTGAAACACCTACAAATTAGGTATCCCTGAGTCCGAAAACACCCACTCTACAAATCTAGAAAAATATTTTTCCTATACGATAAAAGCCATAGTGGGAAAACAAGTCAAGAGTGCCAAATCACAGTTGTTTCACAGTTTTGCTGTTGATAAAAATTTGAATAAAAAGTGATCAAAGCAATAGCAATACCCCAAAATGGTAGAACTAATAAGTACACCTGACATTGCAAAAAAAGACTCCCTATGCATCCCGTACACAGAAGTCTAAAAAACTTACGGGAGTCAGAATATGGCGACTTTTAGAAACAAAAAATTGGCACAGTTTTCGATTTTTGTTAAGGGGTTAAAATAAAACCATATAAATTAGGTATCCCTGGAATTGTACCGAAACATAGAATACAGGTCACATTTCATTTTGGCTACACAGTGAACGCCGTAAAAACTAATCCCGCAAGAAAATCGCACAAATGCAATTTTTATTCAAATCCACCCTATTCTGATTATTTTTCCAGCTTTCCAGTAAATTCTACAAGATAATTAATGGTAACATCATGAAGAAAAATTTGTCCTGTAAACATTAAGACCTCATATGGCTCTGAGAGTGGAGAAATAAAAGAATTATTGGTTTTGGAAGGGGGGGGGGGAGTCAAAAATGAAAAATGAAAGACATACAACCTGTTAGGAGTATTTAGGTTCTTTACTTTCTATTTTTCTTACCTGGGGAGTTTTTGGCTGCGCAGTGTCTGGGGTGGCATCCTGGCGCTGCGGGGTTGTCCTGTCGTGGGTATTGGTGCACACCTTCTGACTTGCACGTGCGCACTGATGGTAGGCAGCTTTATCTCCTGGTTGATTAGTCTGTCCTCCCATTTGCACCTGGGAGGAGTGGTCTCTACTCTGTATTTAAACCCATGCCTCCCATGGTTCTGTGCTGAGTGTCTCTTTTACAGAGCTAGGCCTTAGCAGGAGGAGTAGGTGGTGTTCTGGGATAGAGGAAGTTCCGTGGTTGATTTTTGGGAGGTTTGGGTGAACGAGTTGGTTTTTGTGTTTTCCCTTCTGTGTTCACCAATCCTCCCTCTGTGTATAATTGACTGTGTGAGTGAATTGCCTTATCCTTTGATTTCTACTCAGTTTCCCTGTGTTTGTTTCCTAGTGTAAGGTTCCTTCCCATATTGGTTTGGGGGAATCCTTTCCCACATTTTTCCTGTGTGCTGCTTGTGTTGTTAGTCAGCGCACACCCTTGTCAGTCCCTGTCAGTAGCAGCTTCACTTGTTCGTTAGGGGTGACCCCCTTTAGTCTCCAGTCCCTAGAGATCTTATAGGGCATTCCTTCTCCCACTTCCCTCTAGGCCTACGGTATCAGTGAGAGAGGAGCTGTCGGGGTCAGGCTTAGCCTGAGTACAGCCGACCCACACCCGTGAGGCAGGGACCGGGATAGCTAGTGGGAGTAGTGCAGGGCGAGATTCCCTACTGCTATCCCTTAGCCCCGTTGCAGCTACCTGGACTGACATAACAGTACACTCAGCCGGTAAAAAAAAAAAAAAAAAAAAAAAAAGGTTTGTTTGCATTATGACGGACCTGAAACAGTTGTACCAGGCGGTGCAGCAGATTTCCACTGAGATGGAGGGGATCAAGCTATGAATGGATGCCATCCAAGCTTCTGGCGTATCTCAAGTACAGCAGTTGGCTCAACACACAGCCTCTCAGGTGGAGGGCATACAGAGGCAGGTGAGTAGCGCCCCTGTGGGTCGGCCTCTGGAGCCAAAAGTCAGCTTACCTGAACCCTTCCGAGGTAAGAGGTCAGATTTTTTCCGATTTCAAAAGGACTGTCTTTTGTATTTCCGGCTACGGCCGTTTTCCTCCGGTTCTGAGGTACAGAGAGTTGGGATTATTATTACTTTATTGAGAGATGATCCCCTCATCTGGGCACATTCGTTACCAGCCGACTCAGCTTGCTTACTAACTGTAGAAGCGTTTTTCTCCACAATGGGGTTACTGTATGACGACCCAGACAGGGTACGCACGGCTGAGTATAACCTACGACGTGTGGTGCAAGGGGATCACGCTATAGAGAAATATTGCACAGAGTTTCGTAGGTGGGCAGCAGAAGTACACTGGAATGACCCCGCTCTACTTAGTCAGTTTGAGACAGGGCTCTCGGACCAGGTTAAAGACCATCTAGTTTCTCACCCTGTTCCGGGAGATCTAGATGAGGCCATGCAGCTAGGAATTAGAGTTGGACGGCGCCTCCGGGAGCGTGGAGACAAGAGTCCTGGGGGGCTTAGCCCTCCTCAATTCTCTGTTTTTAGAGAGGACCCGGGGGACCAACCCATGCAGATTGGGGCCACTGTGCGAAGTGCAAGACCCAAGAGTGAAGGGTCCCGCACAGTACGCTGTTTTGTGTGTGGAGGGATGGGACATGTAGCAAGGGTATGCCCCTCCAGAGAATGGTTCGCCAAGGAGAGTAATAACCCCAGGTCTATTGAGGGTAAAGGGAGAAAACCTACTAAGGAGGGAGGTGTGCATATTTCCTGTACTCAGACTGCCGGGTTGACCCTTGATGGATGGGTAAATGGGCAGAAGTGCCGGATTTTGGTTGATTGTGGTTCGGCAGTCAACCTTATTGACTCAGAGTTTTGTGAGCAATTAAGGGTGAGTCCTTTGGTCTTGGAGTCTCAGATACCGGTGTGGGCTATTGATAAGACCCCTCTACAGCAAGCTGTCATCTCCAAACAGGTGGAGGGTCTGGAGTTTATTGTGGGTGGCCACAGGGAAGAGATTGACTTGTTCTTGTTGTCTAAGTTACCAGCACAAGTAGTTTTGGGGTGGCCCTGGCTGAAGCAGCATAACCCTATTATCAACTGGGAGACCGAGTCAGTAGTTTCTTGGGGGCAGGGGTGTAATGGTTGATGTCTGCCCATATCCGTTATGTCTTTGTCTATAGACAATTTGCCTCAAGAAATATGTGAGTTCAGGGAGGTCTTTGAGGAAAGGGCAGCCAAGACATTACCACCACATCGCACCTATGATTGCTCGATTAAATTTATACCAAATGCAGTGTTACCCAAGACAAGGTTATACAATCTCACTATTCCGGAGAGGGAGGCGCTCAAAGAGTATATTGAGGGGAGTCTAGAGGTGGGGCATATTCGCCCATCTAAGTCCCCAGTAGCAGTGGGGTTTTTCTTTGTAAAGAAGAAAGATGGAGGGTTGCGCCCTTGTTTGGATTTTAGGGAGATTAACAAAATCACGGTGCGGAACCCCTATCCCATTCCGTTGATCTTGGATCTATTCAGCCAGATTACGGGAGCCCGCTGGTTTAGTAAAATAGATTTACGTGGGGCGTATAACTTGCTGAGAATCAAGAAGGGGGATGAGTGGAAAACAGCGTTTAACACACCCCTAGGACACTTTGAGAATCTTGTGATGCCTTTCGGTCTAACCAATGCGCCTGCGTTTTTTCAGAATTTTATTAATGATGTACTAAGTGCCGTCATAGGGAGGGGGGTTGTGGTCTATCTGGACGATATACTCATTTACACCCTGGATTTGGAGACTCATTGTGAGAGAGGTTTTAGATCTCCTGAGGGTTAACCAATTAAGTGCTAAGCTGGAGAAATGTGTGTTCGCGGTCAATAAATTATGTTTCCTTGGCTATATCCTATCGGACAAGGGGTTCGAGATGGACCCTGAGAAGGTCAGGGCAGTCTTGGAGTGGCCGCGACCCGAGAACCTAAAGGCGGTCCAACGGTTCTTGGGGTTCTCCAACTATTATCGCCAGTTTATCAAGGGATTTTCTGAGGTTGTGAAACCTATCTCGGACTTGACTAAGAAGGGGGCTGACTGTGCTAAGTGGTCGCCAGAGGCGCTAGCTGCGTTTGAAGAACTGAAGAAGCGATTCCCATTTTGAGACAGCCGGATGAGAGGTTGGCCTTCCGAGTGGAGGTGGATGCCTCCTCGGTGGGAGTGGGAGCAGTACTTTCTCAGGAGTTCGAGGAGGGTACGCATCCCTGTGCCTTCTTTTCTAAGAAATTCTCTGCCTCTGAACGGAATTATGACATCGGAGATAGGGAACTACTAGCAATAAAACTAGCGTTCGAACATTGGCGTCATTTCCTGGAGGGGGCCAGAAGGCCAGTCCAGGTATTTACTGACCACAAGAATTTGATTTATCTTGGGTCGGCGAAGAGATTAAATGCACGGCAGGCCAGATGGGCTCTATTTTTTGCGCGGTTCCATTTTAACGTGACTTATGTGCCGGGTTCAAAGAATGTTAAGGCTGATGCTTTATCCCGGTATATGTCGACTGAGGAGGAACGAGAGGCGCCTGCCACTATTCTTGGGGATGGAGTGGTGGTAGCAGTATTGGACGCGAAATTGGAGAAGGCCTTGATCGAAGCGCAACACGCTGCACCTTCCAAGATACCTAGAAACAAGCTTTTTGTCCCAACTACTCTCCGACAAAGTCTCCTGAGGGAGTGTCACGAGTCGGTTCTTGCCGGTCACCCGGGTGTTTCAGAGACCATGAGATTGGTGTCTAGGAATTTTTGGTGGCCAGGGTGGAGTAAGGAGGTCTTGCAGTTTGTTCAAAATTGTTCGGTCTGTGCAAGAGCCAAGGCGTCGCATACCCGTCCCCACGGTCTTCTACATCCATTGGAACCTCCTAAGGCACCTTGGACTCATCTGTCTATGGATTTCATCACGGGCCTTCCGGTGTCTAAGGGTTTCACGGTCATTTGGGTAGTCGTTGACCGCTTCACGAAAATGTGCCATTTGATACCGTTTTCCAGGCTGCCATGTGCCAAGACACTATCTGAGGCGTTTATTAAAAAAATTGTAAGGTTGCATGGTCTTCCTGAGGAGATCGTTTCGGACAGGGGACCGCAATTTGTGGCTAAATTCTGGCGGGCTTTTTGCAGCAGGTTGGGAGTTACACTGTCGTTTTCCTCTGGGTTTCACCCAGAGTCTAACGGACAAACAGAGAGGAAGAATCAGGATGTGGAACAGTTTTTGAGGTGTTTTGTTCGAGAGAACCAGAATAATTGGGCTGTCTTTCTCCCCCTGGCAGAATTTTCCCTAAACAACCATGATTCCAATGCCACAGGTACCACACCTTTTTTTTGCTCCGGTGGTAGACATCCTGTTTTCGGAGTATTTTCTTCCATTTCTTCCCCAGTTCCGGAGGAGGAGCTATTTTCTAAAAAGCTGCAAGGGGTATGGTCCCGTATCCGAGAGAATCTGGTGCGGGCGTCGCACCAGGCTAAGGTCCAGGCGGATCGGAAGAGAGGAGAGTTGCAGTTCTTCCCTGGTGAGATGGTTTGGTTGTCCACCAAGAATATCAGGTTGAAGGTTCCTAGCAAGAAGCTGGGTCCCAGGTTTGTGGGTCCTTTTAAGATCATCAAGATGGTAAATGAAGTGGCGGCGCAGCTGCAACTACCTAAAAGGTGGAAGATAAACCGGGTCTTCCATGTCTCCTTGTTAAAGAAGGCCAAGAAGGGAACGTCTCCAGTTAAGGTTCCACCAGTTTCTGAGTCCGGGGAGTATGAGATATCCCGAGTTCTGGATAGTAAATATGTTCGGGGGAAGCTATGGTATCTGGTGGCATGGAAGGGATACGGTCCTGAGGATAATTCTTGGGTCCTGGAGTCGGATGTGTCAGCTCCCAGACTTGTGGAGAAATTCTACAAGGAGTTCCCGAAGAAGGATGCTCCTAGAGAATCCGGAGTCTTCTCCTTGAGGGGAGGATCCTGTTAGGAGTATTTAGGTTCTTTACTTTCTATTTTTCTTACCTGGGGAGTTTTTGGCTGCGCAGTGTCTGGGGTGGCATCCTGGCGCTGCGGGGTTGTCCTGTCGTGAGTATTGGTGCACACCTTCTGACTTGCACGTGCGCACTGATGGTAGGCAGCTTTATCTCCTGGTTGATTAGTCTGTCCTCCCATTTGCACCTGGGAGGAGTGGTCTCTACTCTGTATTTAAACCCATGCCTCCCATGGTTCTGTGCTGAGTGTCTCTTTTACAGAGCTAGGCCTTAGCAGGAGGAGTAGGTGGTGTTCTGGGATAGAGGAAGTTCCGTGGTTGATTTTTGGGAGGTTTGGGTGAACGAGTTGGTTTTTGTGTTTTCCCTTCTGTGTTCACCAATCCTCCCTCTGTGTATAATTGACTGTGTGAGTGAATTGCCTTATCCTTTGATTTCTACTCAGTTTCCCTGTGTTTGTTTCCTAGTGTAAGGTTCCTTCCCATATTGGTTTGGGGGAATTCTTTCCCACATTTTTCCTGTGTGCTGCTTGTGTTGTTAGTCAGCGCACACCCTTGTCAGTCCCTGTCAGTAGCAGCTTCACTTGTTCGTTAGGGGTGACCCCCTTTAGTCTCCAGTCCCTAGAGATCTTATAGGGCATTCCTTCTCCCACTTCCCTCTAGGCCTACGGTATCAGTGAGAGAGGAGCTGTCGGGGTCAGGCTTAGCCTGAGTACAGCCGACCCACACCCGTGAGGCAGGGACCGGGATAGCTAGTGGGAGTAGTGCAGGGCGAGATTCCCTACTGCTATCCCTTAGCCCCGTTGCAGCTACCTGGACTGACATAACACAACCATGTTAACTTGGAATTTAGATTTTGATCCCCAGCGGGGATAGGGGTCAGTATAAGTTATGCTGAGCACTGCATTCAGTATATAAATTAGTAAAATAAAAAAAATATATATATCACAGGGTTTGTTGGTAATGCGACCAGTAGGTATTGTACAAGATTATTTTTAATATCCTTCTTTGGCATTATGTGATAAGTTAATAATCATTGGCAACTCAGTCAAATTTAAGGTCTTTAACAATTTAAAATCATTTCCTTAATTAGTGTTTCTCTAATCAATAATATTGTTAGTTATTTGTACAGATTTGTCCATTAACCACTGTTTTTTTTCCATTTGTTTTCCATAAAGAGTCAATCAATAATTTTTTTGTATCCCCAAATTGTGACACCTAGAAATTCAACTGTGTTTAACAAACCTGAGGCCATATTAATAGTAGAATAGGGCTCTCAAAATATGCAATGAAAAAATATCACCACATTCTTAAGGTCAAAATACTGCAGGCCAAATCCTTAAAGGATTAATATAACACAAGAATACAATAACATGACAGGATCTGCATAACTAATTAATTGCTAAATAGTTGCAAGTCAAATTTATGTATGAGATGTTGATTGTCTTTACAATGATGGTAGTCTCACATTGGAAGCTGTAGTGGATGGTGAAATATGGAGCCTGAAAGTCAAAAGTTCAAAACATTGTTACCCTTTTGCTCATCAGTGTAGGAGAAACTTTACCAGAATTATTAATAATTCCAAAATCAGATTAAAAATCCACTTAGGTAATACTAGTGGAAGGATTAGTAATCAAAGTAATTATACAAATCTTTCATTAGATAATATAGATCACTCCGATTTAGTGTCTGGTTCAACCAAAGTAAGGAAAAAGAAAAAGTAATAGCATACAATATACAATCAATTGATATTTACAGTCTTATGACTACTGACAATTTAGATGAATTTGACTACACATAAATTGTCTAATTCTGGAGAATTTAGCAATAACGTAATGGATAAAACATTAATTGATCTAACAGGAAAATACTTTTATCTGAACAAAACTCCAGATCAAGACATGACAGATAAAAATCAGGAAGACACAGAATCTTATATTGCCCCTTATGGTTGCACCTCATCCTAACATGGTTAATTTGTCCAAATCTAATAAATCGAATGGGTTTAGTGACAAATAGTAACAATTCCTCTATGTCACAAACAACAGACTTGTATTTGTTAGACCCTCTTCCCATTTCAGTGCTGTTCTCAACAAGGATAATTTGCAAAGAGAGCTCAGTTGGACAAATGAGCCACTATTGGAGCAAATAAAAAAAATCAACTTCGAGGCTTAATGGGATGTAAATGAGGAACCCTTCAAAAAAGAAAAATTGGCTCAAATAAAATGTTTTAATCTTTCTAAGTATATCTTATAATCTAATAAAATCAGCTGTTAGCAAAGGGTTTAATTTTTTGCCCAAACAATTTTGACTATGCTTTTAAACTTTTTTTTAGATGTTGATTTTTTTTTTATTCAAAAGTTAACTCTATACATACATTTCTCACTTCTTGTGTGAATAATTATTCTAATAAAACACAGAATGGTTCAGACATACATATAGATCATGCAACTGACTCTATATTTCAACATGCAGATGTCAAAGCCAAGTCTTATTTTTATTCTCTACGTCATACAGGCAATTTTATTGAAACATTTCTGACTCTTATATTAAATGATTTCTGGGATATTAATAAGCAAAGAAACATTTTAGATATGAGAAATAGATCTCATAGAGATAATTTGACTCCCAGGGAAAAACTCTCCAATCATTTAAATCCAACTCTAATATTGTGATTCAACCCGTTGACAAGGTGGAAGGGGTAGTCATACTGGAAATGAGTGCATATATTGAAGAGGCCAACCATGTATTGGGAGACAGACAATATTATGAAAAGTTAGATACTGATCAGTCAATTGACTATTTTCTATTCTAAAAAGGACTTTCTGAATCAAGCTAACCGGTGTAAAATATTGAATAAAGAGTAAAATGAGTTTTTAGAAATTACCCTTTACCAAAATACATTGTTTTATTTTTTACTGAAAACACATAAATCTATAACAAAACATCTGGGAACCTACTATTTTTTCTAAAATTGACTCCACAACATCGAATCTATCACACTACATAGATTTGTATGAACAAAGGTATCTAACTGAGTTGCCATCATATATAAAGGATTCTCTTCATTTAATTGATTTATTGCAATCTAACAAATTTCCTGCTGAATTTATTTTTTTAAAGCTTAGAAATTTAACCGTGATTTATGCAAGTGCTTTGAAATTATCCAGAATCATTGTCTCTACTTTCAGTCTATATCTACAGGAGAAATCTTCCAAATCACAAATCAGTTCAAATATCAAAATATACACAGATCCAGGGCCAGTGTAACTTACAGTATGTGGGGTGCACTAAATTAAAACAAAAAATATGAAAGTGCACCTTAATAAACATAGGTATAATATTAATAATAATGTAATGTCACATTGAGACAGGTTACACTTACGCATACTGCATCCAAAATTCAATAAAAATTCTTTATTTTAGAACACATTAACCCATTAATGAGAGTTCAAAGGTTAATGAACTTTAACCTTCTTTTGTCTGAATGACCTTATTCAAAATATTAAATAATATATTTTTCACAATGGATATAGCCTTCTGTTCAGTTATATTGTGTTTAGATTTGTATTCACACCACCGTGTTTTAGGAAGTTTATGTTTTTTAACAATTTTAACAATTGCTGTTGGAGATGAAGAGAACCCGCCAAGTATGGTATGTTATTCTCAATTTAAAATTATACCTTTATTCTTTGAGTTAGTACCATTATGATGATACCCAAATGATATAGTTTTTATGTTTTGCTACTGTTATGCAATAAAAATAGACGTCTTAAGAAATGTGTTTATAGGAGGCTGCATGCCCAAAAAATATAACAATTTTGCTTCAAGTGTGTCTGAACACGGGACAAAACAAATCTTTGGACGTTCTTCCATCTTCAAAATTCAACTTTTTTTTTTAAGGGATTCTATTATTCAGAAAACACTTTTGTAGCTAAATATATGCCTGAATAGCCTTTAAAAAGGCTATTCAAGTGCTGCCTCTAGTCTTGCAAATGATTCCACAGTTTCTTGTAAAAACAAAGAAATTGTATATGTAAATGAGGCTCACAGAGCACCCTGGGCATTCCTCAGGGCCTCTGAGCACCCCCCACGTCATACCTCAGAAAACGCCCCTCCATTGCTTGTGCTTTGTATGCCCTCCTTCTCCAGACATCCTGTACCGCCCATGTTTTCTCCATTCTCGCTCCGCTGTTGAAATCTCAGGCATGCGCAGTACCGATCCCTTCTGAGTGGTACTGCGCATGTCCAAGCGCTATCTTGGTGTAGTTCGCTATAGTATGCTCAGTTCTATAGTGAACTGAGACTCATTTACATATACAATTTCTTCGTTTTTACAAGAAACCATGGGGTCATTTGCAGGACTAGAGGCAGAACCTGAATAGCCTTTTTAAAGGCTATTCAGGCGTATGTATAGCTAAAAATGTGTTTTCTGAATGATAAAATCCCTTTAAATTCTCCCAGGGTTACATTATGCAATACTTTGCAATACTAATATGCTGCAGTATTTTATGGCTGTCAGCTTAACATCTGACAGTCAGCGTTCTTAAGGGGCTTAATGATGATAGTGCCAAAAAAGTGCCCCTCTAACATGGTACAGTGGGGTCAATGCAGGAGATCTAGGAACCCCTTAGATTTGATAGTCACTGACTGCAGCATTTAATGAGTTAGACACTTGCGATCAGATTTATCTCTGATCAAGAGAGTTGCAAGAAGGTGTCAGTTGTTTGTTACGTAATGGTACATCACGATGCGCTAGTCTGCTACCCGCTATTACAACTATTACATACTATTACATCCTGATATACAAGTAGGTCATGGCAAATAGCTTTCATAACAGCTGTAACGTTTTAAAGCACCATATCAAATCACCATATCAGTCCATTATATATAGTAAATATCTCCAATATTTTAATCTGATAATAAGTAGTGTATTTTTATATGTATTTTTTCTACCGAATACAGCAATCCCATAGTCCCAAGTATATGTTATATATTAGATTGTTAGCCATTTATAGCTACCTTATGTAATGTTATGCAGTGACTGCTACATTTATTTTGGAAATGTTTACAGTATCACTTTCATCACCATTAAAGTATGGTGTGCAGATATAAAAGGGTACTTTGTCTAATCATGTGGCTGAAAATAACATTTAATTGAATGACTTTACTATCTATTATTTTTACGGGCAAAATGTGACATTATGAAATGATAAATGCATATGAAGTTATATTCTTAACAGAGTAGAAATGTAAAAAAATAGAACACTCAATGAATTTACCATTGGAAAGAATTAAAAAGGCCAGAGGCAATTCATTACTTATTGCAGCTAGAATAGAGGTATATTTATGGTAATGCAAAAAAGCTCTTTCCTAACAGAAAACAGACAGCAGCAATATGTCTCAAATAGTTAGCAGCAATTTACATTATAGATTAACAGCTTCTTATTACTCATTGCTGTCGGAATCTGCTCACTGCATTGCAATGTTTAATCTAATGAGCATCATAAAAGTCTACTATTTGCTGAAAGATATCGCACGTTATTTGTTTAAAGTGCAAATGGATTTGAAATACAGATTTCAATATTAGGTTATATGAAGTTGTAATGTTATATATAAATATTTAACACATCTCACTCCTATTTGTCAACTCTTTCATTTCTTTGCTTACTTTTCATATTTTTTGTTTATGACTCACATCACTGCAATGGTCATCTAACTGAATAAATGTATAACTCTGATTAATCATTAAAAAAGAAATCATCATTGGGGTCGTCGTTATGCAAATGCTAAAAAGTGGCAGAATACGGAACCACTCTCCTCAATACTAAAATTGAAACCCCAAGAAAGACAAGCCATATGGTTATCCAAACTGAGAAAGTGGGAGTGTTGCTAAGATCTAAAATGATCAAATTTTCCAATCTGTGACACATGGGAGGAGCATAATAGCTGGATTGAAAGCAAAATTTTTATGGTATGGGATAATTAACTGACAGAGGGTCAATCACTCTAATATATATAATATTTATTATGGAATAATGGAAATATATATATATATATATATATATATATATATATATATATATATATATATCCACATGCAGAATTAGGGGCTGGGGTTGTAGGAGGAGGAGGAGTATGAGGAGTATGAGGAGGAAGAGTAAATTGTTTGCTGGCTGAATCTCTCCAGTACCTGGGCTCTAGAGTGGATACCCAGCTAGTTATTCACATCTTCACCCATGTCCCCATGTCCCCTGCTGCTGCTGGCATCCCCTCTCCAGTACCTGGACTGTGGAGTGGATATACAGCTGGGTATCCACATCCTAGCCCACGTCCCCTAATCATGATGACGAAGGACATTGGTGGCATCCCCTCTACAGTAGCTGGACTGTGGACTAGACAACCAGCTGGGTATGCACATCCATGTCCTTTGCTGCTACTGATGAGAGGCAATGCTGGCAGCCCCTCTCCAGTACCTGGACTACGGACTACACACCCAGCTGGGTAAGCACGTCCACGTCCTCGCCCCCTGCTGCTACTGACGAGAGGCAATGCTGGCAGCCCCTTTCCAGTACCTGGACTGTGGACTACACACCCAGCTGGGTATGCACGTCCACGTCCTCTGCTGCTACTGATGAGAGGCAATGCTCATGATGACGAAGGACATTGGTGGCATCCCCTCTACAGTAGCTGGACTGTGGACTAGACACCCAGCTGGGTATGCACGTCCACGTCCTCTGCTGCTACTGATGAGAGGCAATGCTGGCAGCCCCTCTACAGTAGCTGGACTGTGGACTAGACACCCAGCTGGGTATGCATGTCCACGTCCTCTGCTGCTACTGATGAGAGGCAATGCTGGCAGCCCCTCTCCAGTAGCTGGACTGTGGACTAGACACCCAGCTGGGTATGCACGTCCACATCCTCTGCTGCTACTGATGAGAGGCAATGCTGGCAGCCCCTCTACAGTAGCTGGACTGTGGACTAGACACCCAGCTGGGTATGCACGTCCACGTCCTCTGCATGTCCCCTGCTGCTACTGACGAGAGGCATTGCTGGCAGCCCCTCTCCAGTACCTGGACTGTGGACTACACACCCAGCTGGGTATGCACGTCCACGTCCTCGCCCCCTGCTGCTACTGACGAGAGGCAATGCTGGCAGCCCCTTTCCAGTACCTGGACTGTGGACTACACACCCAGCTGGGTATGCATGTCCACGTCCTTGCCCACATACCCTGCTGCTACACTGCATGATTTTCTAGCTAGCTAGCGATAATTGAGCTCTGAAAAGAGCTGTTATTATTGTCAATTCCTGCCTAACCAAAGCACTGTATCGCACTGACAGTCTGATACCACAATCTCCCTATCACTCCAAAACTGAAATGACACGAATAGGGCGGTGGCCGTTCTTATGAATTGGGAGGTCACATGATTTTGGCAGCCAATGGGTTTTTTCAATTTTTTTTCACTGCCTCTGTTGTCGTAGTTCCTGTCCCACCTACCCTGCAGAGTTATTAGTGCAAAAAAATGCACCAGCAAAGGTGGGAGGGGACACAAATTTTTACTGTGTATGCGGACTTGTATTCAATTGTGAACGAATACATCAAACGCCATGATATTCGATCGAATACCTATTCGATCGAACGGCATTCGCTCATCTCTAGATCCTAGTAAACCCTATCCACACATTGTGAAAAATTGTGTGCAGTAGACATGCTGCAATTTGCAAAAACGTTGTGGTTTTGGAAGTTGCAGCACACCGGTTATAGCTATGGAAACGCTGGCATTTTCCTTATAGCTATAATGGAAGCAGAAAGTCCGCAGAAAAACGCTGTGGAAAAAAACGCAATGTGTTGTCACCACAGTTTTTCCTGCAGCACTTTTTTTTTTACGTGGGGCCTTAACATAAAGCAAATTTATTAGGTGCAATGTAACAATGTATAAGTAGAGATGAGCAAATACATAAATAGTGTTTCTGCCTTTTTGGAGTCTTTGCTTTGAATCATTTGGCAATAACAATTTAGGTTTTTGTACCATTTTTTATGCGACCAGGTGTTCCCTTAAAGTCAATGAGAAATTTTGAAATGCACTACAAACAGCACCTCTTTGTTCTTTCTGTATTACATTTTTTTTAACTATTTTTGTGTCTTGTTCTCCTCAAATTGTAGAATCCTTTAAGTATAACATTTTTATGCCATTTTTTTCCCATAGATTTCTCTAAAGCTTTTGAAAAATGGCAGAAAATTTGACTGTTTAAAAAAAAAAAAAAAAAAAAAAAAAAAAGATAATGCTTGTAAAGTACATCATTAAAATTCTAAAAATGCCTTGCCTTTTAACAAACCACTAAAAACACTAAAGGCAGCTACTAAGCATGTAAAGAAACAGAAATATTCATCTTCTGCTCCAGACTCCTGCAAAACCACACAGCAACCTGAATATCATTCGCAAGGTCCCTGAGACAAAGGGAAATGCCCTTCTAAGACTGAGGCCACATGTAGCAAAAATCATAGAAAAACTTTTCAGAAAAAACATGTCAAAAGACAGAGTTTTTAACTACTCTTCCACTGTTTTGCATTTTTTGCCTCCGCCGAATATAAATCTATGGGGGAACACTTTATGTTTTAGTAAGGCTTTGAAAACTTTTACATAGACTTTTACTTAGCTTCTGCCCTGCCCTGGTTTTCTTCTTCCCTTTCACCCTGACTTCCTTCCTCACCTGACCTTTCCCCTTTTCCTACCTAACACCCTTTGACCCAACTTTGCCTCTAGTATGATCTGTACCAGTGTCTTCAGCTTAACTAAGTGTGATGGTGTATATAGCAGTAACCTTCTTTAATGCTCATGGTCTCAATTCCCCATAGAAGCAACATAGTATTCTTTTGCTGTCAAAGAAAATGCAGACTATGATTCTCTTCCTGGAAACAAATTTTAAGATGCACAGTATTCTTATGTTACCTATTTTCTATTCAGTATTTTCCAAATGGTGTTATAACATTCTCCAACTTCCATCATTCCATCACATTTTAATACATGTAACAATAGAGCAATGCTAATCATAGAGCTCTCTTCCTGATGGGCTATATTGCTAAAAGGAAATAGACTTTGGTCAACATGTATGCCCGAACATTTGCACGGATCTCTTGGCTGCTCAAAATACTAGACGATTTTACTATTTTTGCAGAAGAAGTTCTTGGAGGAGACCTTTAATGTAATCCTCAGTCCTCTACTAGGAAGTCTGGGAAGTCACATCTATCTAAAGTAGCAAATACGAAGCTCCATAACAGACTGCAAGACCTTTTGCTTCTCGATATCTTTTGTTTTAAATTCTGATTTTATTGAAAATTTTACAGTATTTGTTAAGTTCACAAATGAGAAAATGAAAAGGTAATAGTATATCACTGGGTATAGAAACGCACCATTATACAGTGTAAGATATATATCCAATAACTGTTCAAAATAAATGAGCATAAAGAGATAATAATCTGAAATAACTGGAGCTCACAATTTGTCTTCTTATTCACAATAGGCAATGAAAATAATAGTAAACAGTAACTTAATATAAAACAGTGTAGATGGATTAAGGAGGGGGTGTGGGGTAAGAGCAGGTAAGTGAATTGGTATAGGGTGAGGAAGAGGAAGGGGGGGGGCAGAATACACAGAGGGATATATTTTGTTTGAGCAAAAAATATTAGAGAGGAAAACTGACTAGTATTCATGCTAGAGTGTCGCAAATGGACCACCAGGGGGACCAAATTTTCATGTAGGTTTCTCTGGAGCGTAATTTCCAGCTGATTAACTCTTCGTATCTTGCTATTTGATGCACTTTTTCAAGCCATAGTTGAATGGAGGGTGTTTGTGTTTGCAACCAAAAAAGAGGTAGTAAAGATTTTGCTGCTTCTATTAAATGTGTTTCTAAATTATGTCTTGAAGGAACAAAATGAGAGGAAGGCTTGGATAGCAGGACTAAATCAGGAGTGAGAACAATGCTTTTGGCTAATATTTTGGAGATCTGCTCTCCGACACTCCTCCAGAAAGGTTTGATCAACTCACATGTCCACCAAATGTGCAACATACATCCTTTTTGTTTCTGACATCGCCAACATATGTCAGTGTCGGATAGATTAAGAGCGTGAAGTCGTTCAGGGGTTCTATACAACCTTGACAAAATTTTAAAATGTGATTCTTGGAGTCGCACACATCTGGAGAAACCATGCGAGTTTCTCAGGATGGAATTTACTTCCTCATCAGTAAAAACAGTTTGAAGATCTTTCTCCCAAGAGATGAGGAAGTTTGGTTTAGACATAGTCTGCACGTTGACTAGTGTTAATTTCAAGTGAGATATCTTCCTAAAATTTCGGTTGTGAGATATTGTTAGGATTGTGCAGTAACTGCGGCCATGACATGGGCGTCGCCGCCTGTTCCTATGCACAGTCCAGGGTTGCAGGGGTTAACCTGCCTTGCAACAGCCGGGTGTGGTCGAGTCTTTGATGGACATGTATGTCGACCAATGGACACTCGGATTGGACAGCTGGGCTATTTGCTGGTGACCGCCCCTTGCCTATATAAGGGGGCTGGTCTGGACGCCCGGCGCTCTATGATCTCATTCAAAACCTGAATTGATGTGTGTTGTGTGTGTGTGCTTGGGTTCCTGCCTGAAATATTATTAGAATTGCCCTAGTTAGCAAAAGACCCCTGAGCTAGCAATGCCACTGGTAGTCAGGCAGCATGCTGCCTTGTATGTTTGTGGTGCAACTCTGTAGGGGCAGCTAGCAATACTTCCCAGACAGGGTGACTGGGAGTGGGCTTGGCAGTAGTTGCCTGGGTGGCTGGGTGGAACTGCACACAGGGTTTACTTGGTCTCTGGCTAGTCCTGGAGTTCAGGCTAGCCAGCTTGTTTATTTGTGCGGCTGCTCTGACTGCACAGGGCTCTGTGAATTTCAACAGAGCGCACCTGGTCCTTTTAATTTGGCTAGCAGTGGCAGGAACTGTTAGTCGGTGTTCACACCAGGTTGGTTTGCAGTTAGTGGCCCAGAGGGCTCCGTGGGGTTTTCATTTAAGTTTTTTTTTAATAAACCCTGCTGACCATAACAGTATCATAGAGCCAGAGCCCCGCTGCAATAATGACTTCAAAAACGCATTTAGTGAATCTTGTTGAAAGCCTGAATACACGCCTGGGCGCAGTGGAGCAACACTTGCAGTAATCTCCACCAGCTGCCCCAATTAATTTTTCTGACCTATCTCAAGGGTTAGTTCAGGCTATGGCTCAGTTGGTTGGTAGTCTGCCGACCCCTGCAGCGTCACCGTGTCCTCTCCTGCCTCCGGAGCGGTATGCGGGTGAACCGCAGGGATGTCGGGGATTTATACACCAGTGTAAAACATACATTGAAGCCTGTCCCAGTCTCTTCCCAGATGAGAAATCTAAAGTAGCCTTTGTGGTTTCCTTGCTCACTGGGAGAGCATTGGCCTGGGTCACCCCATTAAAAGAACGGGACGCAGCGGACTTGGCTACACTAGCCGCGCTGTGTGAAGCACTACGCCTGGTGTTTCATGGCCCAGTGCCCCAGTCTACCTATGCCTCGCAGCTCTTACGTTTAAAGCAAGGCCAGAGCTCGGTAGCGGACTTTGCTATCGAGTTTCGAACCTTGGCATCCGAGCTGGATTGGCCAGACAAGGTACTGGTGGCAATTTTTTGGGAAGGTTTGTCCTCAAATATTAAGGACGAACTAGCAGGCCGAAAGCCTTCTACCTCCCTCTCTGCCCTAATAAATTCAGCTACTCGTGTGGATACACAGTTGTCTGATAGAGTGGAGCGGGGGCTTGAGCATAACCTCATGTCTCTGAGGGGGGTCATAAAATCTGCCACTGCCTCGCCCGTTGTGGAGTCCACTGAACCTATGGACACCTCCCTTGCTTCCACTCCTGGTGGCAGCAGGAGTAGGAAAATTAAGGGGGTAATTTGTTACCGTTGCAACAGGCCAGGGCATATTGCTCCTCAATGTTCGAACCCACTGGAAAAGAAGGCTAACCAAGTGTCCATCGGGGGTGGTTTACTTGGTACACAAAAGTCCCATAATCGTGTCCATTTCCCAGTAGCCCTTAAGCTGGGTAATGGTTGGGTAAACACTAGGGCAATGATAGACTCTGGGGCCACGGGGAATTTCATGTCAGCCAAATTCGCCCAGCAAAATGGTATTCCCATGAGAGCTCTTAAGACCCCCATTAACGTTACGGTGGTAGATGGGTCTCAAATTCGGCCGCAGATCCGATTTGAGACGCCACCGTTGCTTCTACGGTGTAGAACACTGCATACAGAGAAGCTCTCTTTTCAAATCTTGGAGGGCCTAACTGATGCAGTAATGCTAGGTCTCCCATGGTTACGCCGGCACTCACCAGTCATTGACTGGAGGCAAGGGGAGATTATTAAGTGGAGTCCTGAGTGCAAGGGAAGGTGTATGGAGGCTATACCATCCGCTGTCCCTCCAGTGAGACCTTCAAAGCAGGAGGTCTTACCCCCTCAACCTGCAGAGGTCTTTACTGTAAAAACAACTGGGTCTCTGCTAAAACACAGGCCTGGGATATACTCCACTGACCTGTTGCCAAGGGCAACGCCGCCTCAACGCAGAAACAGGACCACACCCTGTGGAGGCGTAAATCTGCAAAAAAGTCTTTTTGTCCCATGCCATCAGGTGCCAGGGAGGGTTTTTGCCTGCAAGGGAAAGCTAGGGAAAAACCTAACACTAAGCGGAGTGTTGGCACAGTTTCTGGGCAGAATAAAGGGACTAGGCTTGTATACACCCCTGACTTTCCAAATCTTTTATTAAATGGCAAGGCTCCACGGCCTGTGCACTCTGCCATGAGTCAGGCCAAGGCTAGGAGCAGAGCAACAGCTGACATCAGACATAGGTCAGGGATGGAGCTGTCCCCAAGTGATCGTGTCTGGCTCACTCCTCGCCATGTTCGTCCCCGACCCGGAGACGCATGGCGTCGTTGCGCCGTGGAGGGGGGGTAGTGTTAGGATTGTGCAGTAACTGCGGCCATGACATGGGCGTCGCCGCCTGTTCCTATGCACAGTCCAGGGTTGCAGGGGTTAACCTGCCTTGCAACAGCCGGGTGTGGTCGAGTCTTTGATGGACATGTATGTCGACCAATGGACACTCGGATTGGACAGCTGGGCTATTTGCTGGTGACCGCCCCTTGCCTATATAAGGGGGCTGGTCTGGACGCCCGGCGCTCTATGATCTCATTCAAAACCTGAATTGATGTGTGTTGTGTGTGCGCTTGGGTTCCTGCCTGAAATATTATTAGAATTGCCCTAGTTAGCAAAAGACCCCTGAGCTAGCAATGCCACTGGTAGTCAGGCAGCATGCTGCCTTGTATGTTTGTGGTGCAACTCTGTAGGGGCAGCTAGCAATACTTCCCAGACAGGGTGACTGGGAGTGGGTTGGCAGTAGTTGCCTGGGTGGCTGGGTGGAACTGCACACAGGGTTTACTTGGTCTCTGGCTAGTCCTGGAGTTCAGGCTAGCCAGCTTGTTTATTTGTGCGGCTGCTCTGACTGCACAGGGCTCTGTGAATTTCAACAGAGCAAACCTGGTCATTTTAATTTGGCTAGCAGTGGCAGGAACTGTTAGTCGGTGTTCACACCAGGTTGGTTTGCAGTTAGTGGCCCAGAGGGCTCCGTGGGGTTTTCATTTAAGTTGTTTTTTTTTTAATAAACCCTGCTGACCATAACAGATATCAATTGTGTCTCAAATGAGGTCAAACGTCTAGAGATAGAGCCAATATGCAAAGTTGACGTGAGCCAGTTTTGGAAAGTGTTATAGGTAAGGAAATTTAACTTGATATTAGGGAGTAGTTGCTGAAGAGAGGTAAGCGAAATCGGTTTCCCATCAGCTACCAAATCTTTAATGTTAAAGGCGTCTAATTTAGACCAGAAACCATGATCTGCTTGAGAATATTTTCCTAGGATCGCTGGTATTGCAGACATAGGCATAATTGGTGAAGGTAAAGGCGCCAATTTTTGTCCATATTGTTGCCATATTTCACAAGGGCCATGCAATAGCGTATTGAAAGACAAGTGTTTTATCAGTTTTTGGTCCTGAGCCCACAACAGGGGTATGTGTTTCCCCTCAAAATGGGCATGTTCCAGTGCCGTAAGGATTGGGTCTCCTGAGGGAAAAGTCATTTGCATCCATCTCGAAAGTTGTATGGCTCTATAATATGTAGGTATATCAGGTAAAGCTATACCTCCCTTACCTTTAGGTCTAATGAGTAGCGAGTAAGACATCCTGGGGGTTTTATTAAACCACAAGTATTTAGTGGTTAGAGATCTAAAAACAGCAAAAAAAGGTTTTTGGTAAGGAGATGGGAAGCATCTGCATAAGATCTTTGGGATGATGTAAGTCTGGAATAAATTGCGTCTGCCAATCCACGATATCAAAGGTAAGTCATATTTTTTCAGTATTGATTTAATATCAGTTAATAAGGGAGCATAGTTTTTGTCATATAGATCTCTAACTTTTGGTGTAATGTGAACCCCCAAGTATTTAATACTATCTTTTTTCCAAGCATAAGGGGAATTTGACCGTAACTGAGTTGCTAAGTCCTTCGGGAGCGAAACATTTAACAATTCCGACTTGCTTTGGTTTATTTTAAAGTTAGAGATTTTACCATACTGCTCTAATAACTGTGTGAGAGCAGGAAGACCAACTAGCGGATTGGATAGTAGAAACAGGATATCATCCGCAAAAGCCATGGAGTAAATAGTATGCTTCGCTACCGAATAACCAGCGATTTGGGGGTGTTGTCGTACAGCATTCAATAAAGGTTCTAAAGAAAGAATAAATAAGGTTGGAGAGAGGGGGCACCCCTGTCTTGTGCCATTTGTTATAGTGAAATAGTTTGAAAGAGTTCCATTTACTTTAATACGGGCATGGGGTTGGGAGTAGATAGAAAAGATGGCATTTATAAACAGGGAGGGGAATCCAAACTCCTGCAACGCTCTCCTCATGAAAGACCAACTGACTCGGTCAAATGCTTTTTCAGCATCCGTGCTGAGTAGTAACAATGGAGATTTTTCTTTTTCTGCTATGGCTATGGTGTGAAGTAATAAAATGGCATTGTGTTTTCCTTCCCTACCTTTGACAAATCCAGTTTGCTCAGCGTCTAAAAGCTGAGGAAGAAAGTCCCTGATCCTTAATGCTAACAATTTGGCCCAAATTTTGATGTCGAGGTTGAGTAATGAAATTGGTCTGTAGCTACTACATAACAAGGGATCCTTTCCTTCTTTGGCAATTAACGTTATATGTGCTTCTTGTGTCTGTTTTTGCATTGGAGCGCCTCCGAGGAGAGCGTTGCAGAAGTCGGTGAGATGGGGAATTAGTTGCAGTTGGAAGGTTCTGTAATAGAGTAAAGGCAACCCATCTGGGCCAGGACTTTTACCCGTTGGGAAAGAAGCTAATGTGGCAGTTACTTCTTCTTTAGCAACTGGCTGCATTAACTGTATTGTCGCAGCTGTTGGTAGTTTCGGCATTGTAATGGATTGAAAAAATTGCGTCATTTTTTCCTGGTGAGATGATTCCTCACTAGTAGAAGATTCCGATTTTAAATTATAAAGTGAATTATAATATTCATGGAATGCCTGGGCAATTTTAGGTGTGTCATAAGTAGTGGAGCCATTCGAGGCTTTAATTGCTGCAATGTGCGATCTAGTTTTTTCTTTCTTAATTAGGGCCGTCATAACTTTTCCACCCTTATTGCCATGAGCATAGAGTTTGCACCTTGAGTATAATAGCTGTTTAGCTGTGGAGAAGTTCGGAAGATGTTTGAGTTTTTCCCTCAGGAGTGTGAGTTCTTTTTGTACAGAGACTAGTAAGGATCTCTTATGTACTCTTTCCATTGAAGAAATTTGAGCATGAATTGAGTCCAATTCTTTTTGCCTTTCCCTTTTAAATTTTGAGGCTTTAGCAATTAGTAAGCCTCTCATGAAAGATTTATGTGACTCCCAAACGAGGGTGGGCGATGTTTCTGGTGTGCTATTGATCCTGAAAAATGTTTCTAATTCAGAGGCAAGTTCAGATCTGGTCTCTGGTCTGTCCAAAACCGACTCATTCAACCTCCAAGTCCAGTTTCTAGGGGTTAAATCAGGTAAAGAAAAAAGGGTGGAGACAGGGGTGTGATCAGAGATGCAAATATTACCTATATGCGATGAGAGTATGTTAGTGAGTAGGGATTTAGAGCAAAACACATAATCTAACCTCTGATAAGTCTGGTGAGGTTTGGAGAAGAAAGTGTAATCTTTAACATTTGTGTTCACTAGTCCCCATGAGTCCAATAAGTGGAGATCTTGTAATGTTGTGTGCAATGAACGTAACATTTTTTGGGAATGCACTGTTTTTCCTGAAGAGGTGTCTAAGAGCGAGTCTAAAGTGACGTTAATATCGCCACCTAGTATGATTTCCCCTTCTGCAAAAAGAGCTAGATCATTTAATGCTTCCTTTAGCCATATAATTTGGCCGTGATTCGGAGCATATAAGGTCGCCAAAGTAAGTAGCCTATTCGAAATTCTTCCTTTCACAAACAAGTATCTCCCTTCTGAATCAGAATGGGTTTGGTGACATGTGAAAGGAACAGTTGATCTAATACCTATGGCCACACCTTTAGTAGCGGAGGTAGGATGACATGAAAAAAGCCACTGATTAAATTGGGATTTGGGCATTCTAGGTATGTTGTCTGATTTTAAATGGGTCTCTTGCATCATTAATATGTCAGTTTTCTGTTTTTTCAATAGCCTCTTGTAGGGGACGAGGACATCAAACGGTCCTCATAAGAGTATGTTGCAGAGCTCCAAATTA
Organism: Leptodactylus fuscus; assembly: GCF_031893055.1. Classification (NCBI taxonomy): domain Eukaryota; kingdom Metazoa; phylum Chordata; class Amphibia; order Anura; family Leptodactylidae; genus Leptodactylus; species Leptodactylus fuscus. Next base: position 86,114,866 of record NC_134267.1, read on the forward strand.
AATAATTAATTAACAGGCCTAGATGGGCTACCACCCATTGGGCCTGGAGAAGCCACACAGACACGCAGGTGATTGTGTATCAAGTGAGTTCTGATTTATTATAAGAAAAAGGTAGTTTAAATACATTACAGACAAAGAGCTGGCTTGGCTATTCTAATCAGGTACAACACGATTGGTTATAGAGATATAAGACAAGCCTGGCACATGACTATTGGCTGAGGTCTGCATATCATTATTACACTCCAACCTGGGATGACCTTTCTCATGACATGAAAAAGAATCTAAGATATTTATGTGTAAGCCAACATCATACACTAGTTCTAGATGTATATCACAGAAAGAGAGATAATGATCACGTACTGGTCCGCTCCGGCCTTGGGGCTAACGACCAAACAGGTTATTTGAACCGGTTTCTACACCCACTCTCAAAGATGACCACAAATAGATAAGGAGTTATAACCCAACCATTAACATTCCACACGCCTTATCCCCTAAAGGGGTCTCTTAGACTCTAAACAGACATCCTTATGAAGCTTAGAACAGAAAATGCTTATAAAATGGCTGACAGAATACAAGATGGAAGATGTGATCCTAACACTCTCTAGCCTGCTTCTCGATATCTGGCACATTTATTACCCCACTACTAAAGACTACTCATTCTACTCAAACTCATACATTTCATTTCAGTGTCTAGACTCTCCTGGTATTTAAAACGCTGTTCCCTCACATTAAGAAAGGTAGAATAGGATCAATTACAGTCTCTGACCACACCCCTATATCTGTGCTAATGCAGTTGTCCCCACTACCCCATCCAGAATGGATAGAAGGTCAAATAAAGCTGCCTTAGATATGGAGAAGATATGGTGCAACATTGCAAAACACTTCAAATAATTCTTTGATCTCAATGTTGTCCTAGATAAAAGCACATGGTTTATATCCATGGTAATAAGGGTAATAAGGAAAGGAAGTTTGTCTGCCATAATTAAGAAAGAGCAGGCTAAATATATCTCGGCAGTAAAATCCTCAGACAGCACCCTGAAGTCCACCCTGAAGGTAGCAGTGGGTTTCCAGGCCTTCTACTCCTCTTTACATACTTTATAAGATTAACCTTCTGATGCATTCAAAAAATCACAAATTAAGACAATTTTACCTTAAATTTCCCAGCTTATAACCTCAACAAGAAGATCTGCTGCTTGCTCTGGTCACTATAAAGCTTCAAAATGTGATAGCAAGTTTTCCTCCAATTAAACGTGTTTGTTCCCATTATGTATTAGAGAACCCTTCTGTCCTCATAATATAAAGATGTTTAATTCATCTCCAGCTTGGCTCTATGATTATTGGCTCCCAGACTCTAAATCCTGCTGGAGATGCAAATGTGAAGGATGTTCTCTTCTTCACATCTGGTGGTCATGTCCTAACATACTGTAGCCCCCTTTTGCAAATCTGTTGAGAGTGGAATTAGGCAAATTGGATTCCCTATCTTTGTCGTCACATCTGACTTAATAACCTTCACCAAACCCATCCCTGCTTTAGATGCGACTTCCAAGTCTTGATACTTGAACTCATTGCAACAAAAGCTCATTTTCCCTTATTTTGGTTGCAGACAACACCAACGACTTTCTCACAATGGTGTGGTAAATCAAGTCTGTAGATTTGAGGAGTTACTGAGGTCTCAGAGGAACCATCACAGATATATATATATATATATATATATATATACATATACATATACATATATATATATATATATATATATATATATATATATATATATTATTATTATTATTATTATATATTTTTTTTTTTTTTTTTTTTTTTCTTAAGTGTAGATTGTGAGCCCCCACATAGAGCTCACAATGTACATTTTCCCCTATCAGTACACCTTTGGAATATGGGATGGAAATCCATGCAAACACGGGGAGAACATACAAACTCCTTGCAAATGTTTTTTTGCCCTTGGTGGGATTTGAACACCAGGACTCCAGCGCTGCAAGGCTGCAGTGCTAACCACGGAGCCACCGTGTGGCCCCTCCATCACAGATATTTGAAAGGATGCAACCCATAGCTGTTAAACCAATAATCTGTAAATAACCAATAAAACCCTCCTTACTTTACTAGAGGTGTTGTCCCAGTGTCTAATCTTGAAAATATCTATTCCAACTAACATTAATGACTTTGTAGTCTTGGCACCCCACCTTGACACCCCCCCCCCCTCCCCGGCTCGACCTTTACTTACCTTCTCTTTCTTTCTGTAACAATACTAACATTACCCATTTCCTACACTATACTGCATATATAAAAGTGATGCTTGCACAACATTGTTTCTATTTTACCAGTTATGTCATAATAATCCTTTTTGTTGCCTCTCTGTATGTAAGCTCTTTTAATAAACACAGAATGAATAATAAAAGAAAAGGAAACTATGGAAACTGCAAGAAATAGTTGTTTGAAATTTTTGGTTGAAATTTCTATCCTTAGAATCCTGTTCTTCTCTTACCTTTATTATTCTGATCTGCACCGCCATTCCTGAGAAATTTCTTATTTCTTCCTTATGTAAATGAGTTTTCAGACAGCACAGGGGACTTCCCCTGTGCTGTCTGAAAACTCTCTAGTGATGCCTCCATTTTCTTCTCCGCCTCTTCTTTCGCATCACCGTTGCATCTTCATCCAAACGTGCCAACTGCGCATGTCCGTCGGCCATTTTCTTGTCCTATTATGGACACTAAAATTGCCTGGCAAACCACAAACACAAACTATGAGCTGTGGTGTAACAAGGTTCATTATAGGGGGTACAGTTCATTAGAGGGGGTACAAAAACACTAAACTTCAGGAAGGCAAATTTTAACCAGCTGAGAGAGGAGCTTAGCAGCATAAACTGGGACAATGTTCTCAACGTGACGGGAACACAAACTAAATGGGACATCTTCAAAAATATACTAAATAAGAGCACTAGAAAACACATACCCTATGGGTATAAGCGGGCCAGAAATCATAGAAAACCAATACGGCTAACTAAAACAGTACAGTATGCAATGGGGGGTAAAAAGGAAGCATTTAAAGTACTAAAACAAGAGAGTAGCGACACAGCATTAACAAACTATAAGGAGAAAAATAAATTGTGCAAAAGACAAATAAAGGAGGTGAAGATTGAGGCTGAGAGAAAAATTGCCAAAGAAAGTAAAAGTAATCCAAAATTATTCTTCAATTACATAAATAATAAGAGAATAAGAACTGACAATGTGGGCACTCTCAAAAATAATCTGGGTGTAATGGTGGAGGAGGATGAGGAAAAAGCACAAGTATTAAATGCCTTCTTCTCTACAGTGTTTACACAAGAAAATCCATTGGCCAACAACATGATTAGGGGTAATGTTAACTCTCAATTAAATGTCACCTGCTTAACCCAGGAAGAAGTGCGGTGCCGCCTGCAAAACACTAAAATAGAGAAATCACCAGGTCCAGATGGAATACACCCCCGAGTTCTGAGGGAATTAAGCATGGTTATAGATAGACCCTTGTATCTAATATTTAAGGATTCAGTAATGACTGGGTCTGTACCACAGAATTGGTGAATAGCAAATGTGGTGCCAATTTTCAAAAAGGGGTGTAAAAGGGAACCTGGAAACTATAGGCCAGTAAGTTAAACTTCTGTGGTGGGAAAGATATTTGAGGGATTTCTAAGAGATGCTATCCTGGAGTATCTCAATGTAAATAATCTTATAACACCAAATCAGCATGGGTTTATGAGGAATCGGTCCTGTCAGACTAATCTGATCAGCTTCTATGAGGAAGTAAGTTCAAGACTGGACATGGGTCATGCAGTAGACGTGGTGTACCTGGACTTTTCAAAGGCTTTTGATACTGTTTCACATAAACGGTTGGTATGCAAAATGAGAATATTGGGACTGGGGGAAAACATATGCATTTGGGTTAGCAACTGGCTCACTGATAGGAAACAGAGGGTACTTGTTAATGGTAAATATTCAGACTGGGCCACAGTCACCAGTGGGGTGCCGCAGGGGTCAGTATTAGATGCTCTCTTGTTTAATATCTTTATTAAAGGGGCTCTATCAGCAAAATCATGCTGATAGAGCCCCACATATGCGTGCATAGCCTTTAAAAAGGCTATTCAGGCACTGTAAAAGTTAAATTAAACTACCCCCCGTTTTAAAATAATAACTTAAAAAAGAATGTTCTCTACTTACGGAACGTGCACCCTGGGCGGGCATTCAGGGTGCGCCGTCTTCTTCTTCCCCGCCTCTTCTTCCTCTGACGTCTTCGGGTCCCGTCCTCCTCCGGCGCTTGCTCGCGGACACTGATAAAAAAAAATTGCCCGAGCGCATGCGCAGTAGCACGCGGCTTCTACTACGGCTACTGCGCATGCGCCCGGGCTATTTTTTTTAATCAGTGTCCGCGAGCAAGCGCCGGAGGAGGACGGGACCCGAAGACGTCAGAGGAAGAAGAGGCGGGGAAGAAGAAGACGGCGCACCCTGAATGCCCACCCAGGGTGCACGTTCCGTAAGTAGAGAACATTCTTTTTTAAGTTATTATTTTAAAACGGGGGGGTAGTTTAATTTAACATTTACGGTGCCTGAATAGCCTTTTTAAAGGCTATTCACGCATATGTGGGGCTCTAGCAGCATGATTTTGCTGATAGAGCCCCTTTAATGACCTGGTAGAGGGTTTACAAAGCAGGGTGTCTATATTTGCAGATGATACTAAACTTTGTAAGGTAATCAATAATGAGGAGGTTAGTAGAATATTACAAGGGGATCTAAGGAAACTGGAAGCATGGGCAGAGACTTGGCAAATGAAGTTTAATGTTGACAAATGTAAAGTAATGCACTTTAGGCGACGTAATAAAATGTATGATTATGTACTTAATAGTAAATTACTGGGTAAGACTGTCAATGAAAAAGACTTAGGGATTTTGGTGGACAGCAAGCTTACCTTTAATGACCAGTGTCAGGCAGCTGCTGCCAAGGCAAATAAAATTATGGGATGCATCAAAAGAGGTCTAGATTCTCATGACAAGGACATAGTTATGCCTCTATACAAATCACTGGTACGGCCACACTTAGAATATTGTGCGCAATTTTGGGCCCCGATATACAAGAAAGACATAAGTGAACTTGAAAAAGTGCAAAGATGGGCAACCAAAATGATTAGGGGAATGGGTGGACTGGAGTACAATGATAGATTAAGAAACTTGGGCTTATTCAGTTTAGAGAAAAGACGTCTATGGGGAGATCTAATAACAATGTACAAATACATGAAGGGACAATACAAAGAACTTTCTAAGGATATTTTTACTCCTAGGGCAGTGACAAGAGGACATCCTCTATGTCTGGAGGAGAGAAGGTTTCACCAGAAACATAGAAGGGGATTCTTCACAGTAAGAACAACGAGGCTCTGGAACTCTCTGCCCCAGGAAGTGGTGATGGTGGATTCACTGAACAAGTTCAAAGTGGGCCTGGATGCCTTTCTTGAAGAAAAAAGTATAACGGGTTATGGTCTCTAGATTTTAAGGACACGCTGATCCAGGGTTTTATACTGACTGCCAGATTTGGAGTCGGGAAGGAATTTTTTCCCCTGAAATAGGGCAATTGGCACGAGCCTCATGGGGTTTTTTGCCTTCCCCTGGATCAACACTGTAGGGGATTGTAGGGTTATAGGTTGGACTTGATGGACTAATGACTTCATCCAACCTCATCTACTATGTAACTATGTAAGGTGAGACATTCTATTTACGGCAATTAGAAGACTTCCATGTACAATCTTAACCACTTCAGTGCCAGGCCAATTTCTGATCCAGGACCAGACACATTTTCGTTTTTTTTTTTTTTTTTACATGTGCGGTTTTGATGGCTATAAAATTTTTATCATTTGCACTAATTTTTTAATCTTTCTTCGGTGACACATAGGGCTTTATTGTTTTTTTTTTTTTATTTTCAACGTTTTTTAATTTTTTTATATCTGGGAAAATATAAACAAAAGAGAAGAAAAAATGGGTCTGATTTTCACTTTTCATTTTAATTATTTTACTTTAATTAAATTTTTTTAATTTTCTACTTTTTTCTTTCTGTCTTTTTTTACATAGTGTCCCCATAAGGTCATTATAGACTTTTGGGGACATCTCATCACTTTTTTTTTTGGTGGGGGAGGCTGATTTCCCCTGCAACTGGGGCTTATACATATAGTCCCAGTTGCAGGATGACCATAAATATAGATCTTTTAGTATCTAGAGTTACCATGGCCTTATACAAGACGTCATATATTCCTTAGAGTGGTGTGACACTACACAGGTGCATACCATTATCATAAGTGTTTTTGAATGGCTTCTGTGGGTTAGGGGGCTCCTGTCAGATAGCATATTTGATCTCACGTTTCAACTGGGATAATTACTCAATATATAAACTAATATCGATCCTCATTCCACTGAGTAATGAGCGATATCTTTTACGATGTCGCCATACACGTATATATTTATTTTATTCTTTACTAGGAGGACTTGGCTTCGCACGGTTATATTACATTTTTTGTTTGTGTAGTGGCCCCATAAGAATTGTCCAGTTTTGCACTGGCGTATTTTGTATGTTGTTTGTGTGTATGTCCATAAGCGTCATGTGATTATTAGAGATGAGCGAACACCGTTCAATTGAGTACATGTTGGATCAGACATCACGCTGTTCGCAATGTTCGATTCGATACGAACACCACGTTGAAAATGCACTTACAGTTAGATCCTCCTCCCACCTTCCCTGGTGCTTTTTCTGCACCAATAACAGCGCAGGGGAGGTGAGACAGGAACTATGACAATGGAGGCCATGAAAAAACTAGGAAAAAGCCATTGGCTGCCGAGGACATGTGACCTCTGATTCAAACGAACAGGCGGCATCAGCTCAGGCATTTGTGCTTGCACTTAGAGAGAGACATCTGCTGAGGGCTAGTTAGGTTTTAGATTCTGCTAGGCAGGAATAGCAAAGAAGAAGAACCACAACAGCTCTTTTAAGAGCTACACTAAAGGGAGAAGCTCAAACAAGCTTGGCACAGTGTCTACCCACAAACGCTAAAGTGGGATTCACAGCAATTAAGCCAGGCTGTATCCGCGCAACCCAGCTTTCTGTGGTGGGGATTAAGCTAAGTGGGATACACTGAAATTGTATGCCCATATACCCTATATACGCTTAATCCAGAGTCCAACAGTGCCCCCCCCTCGAAACTAAGTTCCGCGCTTTGCACCCTCCTCCTCTGCTGCCGTTAAATTGACTACAGCTACGAACTGGACCAGCTGCACTGGCATGGGTAGACATCAGCAAGCCATGCTGAAGCTCATCAGCTTGGAGGACAGACAGACAGATGTATAGCGGTCAAGAAACCAGGCTTTCCCCAACCGTTATCATAGTGGTCAAGGGTTCTGGCTATGTCTAGCTGAAGGCTCTGTACCCCCTTGTTATGCCATTGCTTAGAGGTACATTGATTTCTGTCCTTAAATCATGCTATTACCTTAAGTATTATGTATTGTACTTCTAGGATGAAACATCAACATTATGATTTTGTTTATGTCACATTAACTGAGCAAAGAAAAATAAGGAAAATATAATAATCTTTTCATTGCTATGTACCTTGTGGGAGCATTGCAGATATATACATAAACTGTAGAGGTAATCTAAGAATATATTCCACATGGAAATAGAAATATACTTACAAAAACACATATTGCTTATAGAACATTAAAGATTCAAAAGAAGTCGTGGTAATATAGAAAATAAGCCATGCTACTCAAAATGGATATAATGATTGCCACCACTTGATACAGAGTACAAAGAAAGAGAAGTAGTGCATGAAAAATAGTATCCATTTAAAAGAAGTGATGCATGAATAATAGGAGAACTCAATGGTCCAAGTAATGAGGACAAATTCCCAAAAAAAGAAAGCATTTCCATTATATTTTAACAACAGTAAATAAGATGTTAACCCCTAAGACAGAAGAATATTAATAGGCTTATAATCACAGTTATTATTCAAAGCTGAACATACGGTTCAAATAAAATTTGCATCTAGAAGTACCATAACAGATATTAAAATTAAGGTTTTAAGCAGTTAACATTCACATTATGCTGTTCATTCTTTGTATTATTCATAAATTTCAGATTGACAGATTCCTAGAGCAGTCCGTGGACAGAATAAAAATGAGGCACTTATCACCATTCATAACACTGCAGCTATGATATGTGGATACAGTATTCAGGTAAAGGAGAAAATGATACAATCCAGCCAATTAAAATAAGACATAATGGCAGTCCAGAGGGGTTACGGTCTTGTCAACAGCAGTGTTGATAGGATAAATATCAAGTATTCTTTCAGAATTCAGCCTGTATTTATTATAGCGCCTTTAAAAGTAAAAACTATCATGAAATTGATATTAGGATCATGCAGTGGCTTTCTGAAGCTAGCGCTGCACTTTTCTCTGCACTTTTAGAGAAGACAAGAGCTAACCAGGGTTTAATAGATCATCTTTTGTGTAGATTGCAAATCCTTTTTTGTATTGCTTTACTTTGAAGTGTTTCTTGACTTTTCTGATCTTTCTACTTCTTTTTTTTGGTCTATAATCTCTTTATTCTTAAAGGAAAGGAAATCAAAAAATATCAGTTGAGGTTAAGGAAGAGACGCTAATATTATTCAAACCACTGTTTTATTATGCATTGCAATATTACCTTCTTGTTTCCTCGGGCTGTTCTTTTGATTATCACAGAGAAATATCGAAATGTGCTTTACCTGAGAAAGGTATTAGAATGCGCTGTCAAGTAAGTAGCTTTCAATGTGTAGAAATGGAGAGTTTATAGTATAACATACACTAAATGGAAACCTTATAATTTACCTAAGACATCAAATATGTTTCAATGTACATTACATATACAGGGATGCACCATCCATGAGGCAGAGGTGAGCCTCTGGCCTAAGGTGGCACTTTCCCAATACTGCAAGGGGTGGAATGTGAGCTTTCTGCCCTGCAGTCCTGTACCGCTCTGCACAAATCTGTGTATGAGGAGCAAATTGTACATAACTGATCTATAGCAATCTCCACATACACTGATGTGTGCAGGAGTTATCTGTTCGTGGTCTTCTTTATCCTTTATCTTGATCTTTATCCTGACTGCAGGACATTTTCATACCACTTCATCTGATAATAAAACATCACCAAAATGTTCTTGAGTAAAAAGAACAAGAAGACTGCATACAGGAAGAGAATGGCTATATATGCAAATTGTGTATTAAGTGAGTGTACATGAGTGTATATGTGTGCTGTGAGTGTGTGCTTTGAGCTGTGTTTGCACAAAATAATATGTCTTCTTTTTATATAGACAATGCATAGTGCCACAATATATTGCCCTGTATGTACAGCAAATAAAGACACTGATCAGTACACCTCACAGTACTACTTCTTTTGTCCTGTATGGTCACTGCACAGTACCACTTCTATTGCTCCATTTTCTGCTTTACATTATCAGATGATATTCTTCACTCCTTGTGTCCTATATTTGCATATGCTGGTTATATTTGGTGTTATTCTGTATACATTGTGGGGAATGTAGCTTGGTAGAAACAGTGGTGCAGACCCAAACAGTCAAGACGGACACAAAATATGCAGCAAACCGGTTTATTTAGGAAAAAAAAGAAAGGAAAATAAATAAACCTTGACTTCAGGCACAAAATGAGCACAACAAAATACAGCCTCAACTTCAGGCGAAAACAAAATAAAAACCTGCTTGTCTTAGCAACTAACTAAACAGAAATGCTAACCTAACTATATGTGTGGCTTTCTACTAGCCACACGATAAAACAAGCATAACTTTGTCTCACTGGACTCAGGGGTACAGGACAGAACCACACACCTCCATTCACTCAAGGATCAGCATTGGAGTGCAGAATCTACAGCCTTTTTGAGGCCCAGTAATGAGCCAAGGATCTACATCTAGAGCTGAGGCCTACTTAAGACCAGCACTGCACTCATTTTCACATTCATTTACACAAAATGTTTTAAAATGGGTAAATCCACACTTTTAATATACTGGGTATAATTCTCAATATCTGTTCTCATTCAGGATGGCCACTCTGTGGGGGTGAGAAGTGTCTTGATGTTTAATGATATCTATGGACAGATCTTCCTTAGCACCCATAGCAACAGGGAATGAAATGCAAATTAGCTAAAATGGAGGCACCTAATGGAAGTAACTGTGGAGAGGTTCTTCAGACAGAAAATAGCCACATTTTTAATTTAAATACATTACATTTTTGTCCAGAATTAAATGTTATATTAAATAAGACTATATTGTCTGAAAAGTTAGTGACCATTTATGTCACATCAATATGTTTGGCAACTCACTGGTTTTGTTGTGGATTGATTTCTGTCAAAGATCCTTGTGATACTGCATTGAATTGGATTCATGAGAAATTGGAGTATTTAGCCAAATTGGCGGTAAATTAGAGTGGGCATATTTATAGTTTGAGTCTTAGCTATAGCGGGTGCAGAGGTTTAACATTTCTGGATCATCATAAATCATTATTAGATTAATGATTACAATTGTTTCCTTATGTTGTTACACAAGCAGCCAATACTTTCTAAATGCTGAAACTGTATTTGCCATTGTGTAAGACAGTCTATATTTTGACTATTCTAAATGTTAAAAAAAAAACATGGATTTCCTAATGATGTGCCTATAGTTACAGTGGCGTGCAAAAGTTTGGACACCCCTGGTCTAAATGACTGTTATTGTGAACAGTTAAGCAAGTTGAAAATAAAATGATCTTCAAAAGACATACTATTAAAGATGACACATTCCCAATGTAGTTTTTGGAAAAAAAATATATTTTCATATGTTTTCAAAATAATAAAAAATTAAAATGCCCTGATGCAAAAGTCTGGGTAATTCTACCTTAGAAAAGTCTTCCAGTTCTGTGAGATTCCTGGTTTGTCTTGCATGCTCTGCTCTTTTGAGGCCTAGTTACAGATTTTCAATGATGTTCAGATCAGGGGACTGTGAGGGCCATGGCAAAGCCTTCAGCTTGTACCTTTTTAGGTAGTCTATGGTGAAATTTCACGTGTGTTTAGGATCATTGTCCATTTGTAGAAGCCGTCCTCTTTTCAATTTCAGTTTTTGTACAGATGGTGTTATGTTTCCTTCAAGAATTTTCTGATTCTTCATTGAATCCATTCTTTCTTCTACCTGTGAAATGTTCTCTATGCCAATGGCTGCAACACAACCCCAAAACAAGATTGATCCAGGACACAGAAGAGGTTTTCTTCTGATGAATCTTCCATATTTGTGCAGGTTTCGCTGAACAGTAGAACAATGTACTACAACTCCAGAGTCTGCTAAATTCATACATAAATTCCTAACTAACTGAAGGTCTTTTGCTGTTTAGTAGGGGCTCTGATTTGCCACCCTCGCGATCTTATGAGCAGCTGACTGTTAGGATTATGCAGAGACTGCGGCCATGATATGGGCGTCGCTGTCTGTTCCTCTGCAAAATCCAGGGTTGCAAGGGTTAACCTGCCTTGCAACAGCCGGGTGTGGTCGAGTCTTTGATGGATGTGTGTGTCGACCAATGGACACTCGGATTGGGCAGCTGGGCTATTTGCTGGTGACCGCCCCTTGCCTATATAAGGGGGCTGGTCTGGACGCCCGGCGCTCTATGATCAAATTCCAAACCCTGAAATGATGTGTGTTGTGTGTGCTTGGGTTCCTGCCTGAAATATTAGAAATTGCCCTAGTTAGCAAATGACCCCTGAGCTAGCATTTCCACTGTTAGTCAGGCAGCATGCTGCCTTGTATGTGTGGTGTAACTCAGTAGGGTCAGCTAGCAAAACTTCCCAGACAGGGTGACTGGGAGTGGGCTTGGCAATAGTTGCCTGGGTGGTTGGGTGGAACTACCACACACAGGGTTACTTGGTCTCTGGCTAGTCCTGGAGTTCAGGCTAGCCAGCTTGTTTATTTGTGCGGCTGCTCTGACTGCACAGGCCTCTGTGAATGTTAACAGAGCGCACCTGGTCATTTAATTTAGCTGGCAGTGACAGGAACTGTTAGTCTGTATTCACACCAGGTTGGTTGCAGTAATGGCCCAGAGGGCTCCGTAGGGTTTTATTTATTTATTTTTTTAATAAACCCTGCTGACCATAACACTGACTCTGAAATGTTTCTTGGTCTTCCAGACCTTATATTGACCTCCACTCTTCCTGTAACTGCCATTTCTTAATTACATTTCAAAAAAAGGAAATGGCTATCTTCTTATAGCCTTCTCCTGCTTTGTGGGCCTCCATAATTTTCATTTTCAGAATGCTAGTCAGCTGCTTATAAGAACCCATGGCTGCTGTTTTTTTGGCACAAGGTTAGAGGAGGCTGAGTATTTATAAAGCTGTAAAATTTGCATCATTTGGCATTTCCTGACCTTGGTCAAAGTTATCTGAGCACATAAATCTACAAGCGTTACCAAACTTTTGCAAGGTACTCCTTTCCCTTTTCACTCTAAAATTGTACTCAAACATAATAATCCACTGATATTGCTAAAAATTATAGACAAGTGTTTAATCTTTTACTTTATGCCTATTAAAGATCATTTCATCTTCACCTTGCTTTACTGTTCATAACAAGATTCTAAAACAGGTGTGTCCAAACTTTTGCATGCCACTGTAGCTGAAGTCCAGTGTGTTTAAAGACTCCAATTTCAAACTCCAATTTGCAGTTTATGCAACCCATTTGGTAGCCGCACAGACAAAAATATGGTATTTTGCATATTATTCTGTGTTACTTTATCACAAAATCATGCTTTTTAAAAATTAAATAAAGGGGGCATGGTCTGCAGCCCATGTAGTGTTTGATGTCCACTGCACACTATTCCAGCTGCACACACCGACTAACCAACCCTTCACTTGGGGAATTATCGGCACACAGCCTTCAGGCATCATCTCGACTGTGATGGTCCACAGTAGATAGAAGAATAGTCCACTAAAACCTGCAAAGTTCTTCCCTGCTGCCATGACTGAAACTTTCCAAGATGTGCAACATTCGTTACCAGCAAAACTGGAACAGGTCTCGAGTATAGCTCCTCATACTCCTGATGCCCTTCTACTCATCTACCATCAGCTCAAGTTCTCATGCCTCAGTGGACTCGCCTACTTACCAGGCCATTTCTGCCTTGCCTATGCTGTCTCCCATAATGGCCCCTTCACTACCACCTACTCCGTGCTCCTATAATCTCCAGAATAATTTCTTCACAGGAGCCTTACCAAGCGATGCTTCTAAACCCATTTATTCATGGACTTTAAAATGGCTATTGAATCTGATCTACAGCACTTTGTTGGGACTTTACAATCTGAGTTATACTCTCTAGTAGATTGCATATCCCATATAGAAAATAAGATGGCTGAACTAACTGCAGCCCACAATTAATTGGTGGATGTATCTAACAATATGGAGGAGGAAATGGAGGCTATGAAACTTAAATTGGCTAACATTGAAGATAGGTCTCACAGCAATAATATGTGGTTCGAAGACATACTTGAGTGATGAAAAGTGATTACATCTTACCTTTTTTATTGGACTTCCTTGCCCTGCTCTTGCCCGATACAGCCACTCTTGATCTTATCAGCGACAGGATTTCTAAGCTGAAAATCCCTGCTGACAATGATCTCAAGAGATGTTTTTACATGTGTGCATTTTTAACATACTAAAGAGAAGCTGATGGCAGTGGCTAGAGTGTCACCTGAGTTGCCAGACTTTTTGAGACATTGTTATTTTCAGACTTGTCAGCTTAGTGGACCTTATCAGTCTCAATGTGAATGTAAGCCGGATGACTTACTAGCATTTTAAAAATACCAGTTAGTGGGGATGAGGTCAGAGGATGGTATAGCTTTAAGTAGGCCTCAGATCCTGATATTGTTGTGGTTACATTTTTCTATGTTGTCCATATGTGCAATCAAGTGGCGGCAATGGGCCATCTTAGAGGATGAATATTGTTGCAGACTGAATAGAGGTAATGTGACGATTTTGGAAATCGTGCATATTTTTCTGCAATGTGTGGATGGGATTCGCTAGAATCCCATACACTTTGCAGAGACTGTTAAGGCTTTTTGTCACAATGTTTCCAACAAAGATTTTAATAAATTCAATTTAAAAAAAAAAAGAAATAGTGATTCTTATAGTTATACGCAATATGTCTCATGTGGGGAAGAATTGCACATGACATACTGCTACACATTAAAGTACGGCAGGGGTAGGCAACCTTTTTTGTTTGGCGTGCCGATTTAAATTAAAAAAATCAAAGATGAGGTCCTCAGAGTGCTGGGCAATAATTGTAAAGCCGACGACACCTACACTAAAGTCATATAGCACACGGGTGCTGTCATACTGTGATCCAAGCCACATACGCTTACCACTATTTGCCTCGATATACGTGTTCTTTTCCATTAGAAGCAATGTAAGTACATGTGTAACCCACAATTAGTGGTAATGTATGTGACTGGGAGCAGTGTGAGGTCATACCTGTAAAGAGCTGACACACAATGTACCTGTATGCTCCATCCAGTCCTCGGCTGTTAGTAACTTCGGTATTCCCTTATTCTGTAAGGGAGCGTTCACACTACCGTTGGTGTCCGACAGCTAGTGTCCGCTGCTGATGTCCGCACAAGATTTTGAACAGACATTAGTAGCGGACACTAGCTGTTGGACACAGACAGTAGTGTGAACGCTCCCTAAGTGAAACACAGATTAATTTCTGTCACTTTTAGTTCCTGGCAGTGCAGTAACAGCAAAACCCCAGCCAGAAATTAATCGGTGTCACACTTTCAACAAAGTGGCCGCACTGGTGCCCAGGAACTGGTTTTGGCTATAATTGCATCTAGTTACAGTGTCACCACCCAATACAATCACACTAAGGCTGAGGCCCCACATTACAAAAATGCAGCTTTTTTTATTGCAGATTTAGCTGCGTTTTTTTTTTCCATCAAAGCCAAGAATTGCTAGAAAAGGAATGGGAAATATATAGGAAGCTTTTTATATGTCTCCCTCCTGCTCAATCTACTCCTGGCTTCGGCTAAAAAAAACCAGCAAAATCTGCAACGAAAAAAAGCTGTTTCTGCAACGTGGGGCTTTAGCCTAAGGCGGAGGCACAGGGAACACAGCTTATTTTGTTACATATTTTGCTGTGTTTTTCTGAGCCTAAGCCAGGAGTGGATTGAGCAGAAGGGAGATGTATAAGAAGCTTCCTATATATTTCCCATTCCTTCTGTAGCCATTTTTAGCTTTGGTTGAAATAAACCGCATGAAAATCTGCAACAAAAACGCTGCATTTCTGCAACGTGGGGCCTCAGCCTTACGCCTCCTGCATACAAGTGGCACGCATGTGGTTTTCACTGACCTATATGTTAAAAATGAATTGACAGGGCTGCAAATGCAGACAGATATAGGGGATGTATAGGACACATATAGGACCTGCTCCATAGTTTTCAGCTCTTCAATTTGGCCCAGATACACAGCCACAAAAAGAATGGCTGTATATATGGGTCAATTGAAATGTATAGGTCTGTACTTTTATCCACAGTTGTAGATAAAGAGTCTGGTCATGTGCATTGCAGGTTACAACTCAATGTGCCTCATATTAATAGCAGTTAACCCCATCGTGTCCCTCACATTAACCCCCTGTGTGCTTTACATAATTGACACGGATATGTGAGACATATGGAGGTAATAAGTGAACATCTTCATTATATAGGTCCTTCATTAGTACCCCCATATGTCTCACATATCAGTAACCCTTATGTGAGCGACACAGGGTTAATGTGAGGGACATGATGGGGTTAACTGCTATTAATGTGAGACATATGGGGTTACTAAAACTAAATTAATAAAACCAAATCTGAATCTTTAACCAAAAATAGTAGGTCCGCACTCCTCGGGTTCCATAAGATATAACTTTTAATAAGCCATTAAAAACTCACACAACATAGAACACTTTGTGAAAAAAGTAGGAAAAAGACACATAGTGCTTAAAACCGGCGGTTTTAAGCACTATGTGTCTTTTTCCTACTTTTTTCACAAAGTGTTCTATGTTGTGTGAGTTTTTAATGGCTTATTAAAAGTTATATCTTATGGAACCCGAGGAGTGCGGACCTACTATTTTTGGTTAAAGATTCAGCTGTGGAGTTGCCTTATTCAGTCCGGAGGTTAAAGGCCGTGCACCCGGAGGGTTATCTTGGAGCATACTTATATGGTGAGATCGAGACTTTCTTCTTTTCTTTCGCATCAATAAAACCAAATGCCTGACATTAATAAGAATAGTTGGTAACACACGTACCTGGTGTTTTTACTTTCACTTTGCTTCCTCTCCTCCTCAGGGCTGCAGACAGCAGGAGCTCCTCACGTGTAACAGCAGGTCCAGGGAGCCCTTATCCTGTGCAGTGAGAGGCTCACCTCTGATTGGTGGACAGTGAGAGAAGGGGGCGTGTCCTACACCTCAGCTCTGGCAGAGCACTGAAGGGACGCTCTCTCTCTCAATTTAGTGTATGAAAGTTGCAGGCTGGCTGCCGTGCCAGCAAAATACGCCTCGCGTGCCAGTCTTGGCACGCGTGCCAGGAGTTGCCGACCCCTGAAGTACAGTAACGGTGATGACACCTTTTATAAGGTTCCTTTATGAGATAGAAATAGTATGTTCAAAGTCGAAGGTCAGTTTTACTCATATGAATAAGTGTTATGTGCAGAACCAACAGAGTCATTGCTCGAAAGTGGCATAAGAAGAACAAAATGTCTTTATAATTTATAATAATATATTCTAATATAGCCATTTGAGTGCAATGAAAATGTAGAATCAAGTATTGAAATGTGATAAATAATTCATTTGCATTTCTTCTTATACTATTAGTTGAAGACATAAAAGAGCAGCATTAAATGTATTTATCTCTGTATATTGTATATGTGTTCCTGTTCCATTTTTGTTAAATGCTAGTTACTGCATTTTCTGCTAATGTGAGTCCAATGCATTTGAAAGTTTTCTTTCCATGCCCTCTGGAAAAATCAATTTCAAAGACCATGTAATGCTGACAAGGTATGACACTTGCAATCTTTATTCTTGTAGTCAGCAGGTCTAGGCATGTGTCCTGAAAGATTGGGGGATGGGGATTATTCAAAGGGAAATTCACTTAAAAAAAATCTATTCTGAACAACACAATAATCTCTGTGTAAACAATATAAAATAAATGTATGCTTGTATTGCTTACCTGGTAAATGATGCAATGAAATGCAACCTGTTTACTTTGTGTATAAGGTTCAGAATATTTTGAACAAATATGTTCACTCTATGTATTTTTTTCCAGCCATAATTCCCTAGCTATGAAAGAGTATGCATCATTTTTCACTGACTACTCGCGCTTTGGCAATGTTTTGTCATGCTGTGCTGTGGTCTCGATTCAATAAAGTGTTTTGTTCAATACATTTTTTTTTGTGCGGTTAAATTAAAATAGATTGTACACTGACATATATACAGACATGGACAAAATTGTTGGTACCCCTCGTTTAATGAAAGAAAAACCCACAATGGCCACAGAAATTACTTGAATCTGACAAAAGTAATAATAAATAAAAATTCTATGAAAATGAAGAAATGAAAGTCAGACATTGTTTTTCACTTCAACAGAATTAAAAAAAAAAAAAATAAAACTCATGAAATGCCTGGACAGAAATGATAGTTCCCTTAACTTAGTATTTTGTTGCACAACCTTTTGAGGCAATCGCTGCAATCAGATAATTCCTGTAATTTCCAATGAGACTTCAGCACCTCTCAACAGGTATTTTGGCCCACACTTCATGCGCAAACTGCTCCAGTTGTCTCGGGTTTGAAGGTTGCCCTTTCCTGATGGCAGGTTTCAGCTCCTTCCAAAGATGCTCAATAGGATTTAGGTCAAGGCTGGTGGAAGGCCACTTCAGAATAGTCCAATGTTTTCCTATTAGCCATTCTTGGGTGTTTTTAGCTGTGTGTTTAGGGTCATTATATTGTTGCAAGACCCATGACCTGCAACTGAGACTAAGCTATCTGACACTGGGCAGTAGATTTCACTCTAGAATCCCTTGATAGTTGTGAGATTTCATTGTACCCTGCACAGATTCAAGACACCCTGTTCCAGATGCAGCAAAGCAGTCCCAGAACATAACAGAGCCTCCTCCATGTTTCACAGTAGGGACAGTGTTCTTTTCAAGATATGCTTCATTATTCCCGTCTTAGAAATTAGAGCTGATGTGCATTGCCAGAAAGTTTCTCATCTGTCCATAGGACATTCTCCCAGAAGCTTTGCTGTGGCTTGTCAACATGTAGTTTGGCCATTATTACTTTTGTCAGATTCAAGTTGTTTATGGGACCATTGTGGGCTTTTCTATCATTGAACAAGGGGTACCAACAATTTTGTCCACATGTGTGTGTGTGTATATATATATATATATATATATATATATATATATATATGAAATTATATTATTGCATGTTTTTTCAATCTGGATACTCTTCCCAGATGTATACAGATATGCCCAAATTAAGCAGTTCTTGTCCAATTGTCACAATAGTGTTATATACAACTCTACTACTTGTGACTATTTGTGACCACAGAATTGGAGAAAAGTGAATTCCAGTCTTTCACGGCTTTTGTTAGCATGGTGTGATATTATATCCCTCTTTCCACTTTATGCTTTACTATTATGTCACGCTTAGCACATAGTTAACACTTATCTCCACAGTAGTATGGCGCAAGCTGTGCCTGCTGCGTTATTTCTGTGTCTTAGAAAATACTCAGACTCTGGTGGCTTAACACCCCAGATGCCACGATCAAATAGTGATCACGGCATCTGGGTAGTTCAACAGCAAGTTCACACCCCCTCGGATCTTCTGTTATGAGTTTGTGGTATCTGAGGGGTTGCTATGGCAGCCAGAAGGCCGAGCAATGGCCACTTAACTGACTTTCCCTATTGCACATGTATGTGTGATGTACTGTTATTTAATGCATTACAGTACGTTGTATTGAGGATCAAGAGATCCCGGGTTAAAGTGTCCCCTTGAGAGACAAGAAAAACTATATAGATAGATAGATAGATAGATAGATAGATAGATATAGATATAGATATAGATATATAGATAAATAAATAATAAACAACTAATAAAAGGTAGAAAAACAAAATACCTTTCAACCCCTTAAGAACCAGACCTTATTTTTCAAACCTGACATCTATCGCTTGAGGTGGTGTTAACTCTGAGATGCTTTAACTTATGAAAGTGATTTTGAGATTTTTTTTTTTTTTTTTTTTTTTTTTTTTGGGGGGGGGGGGTGTGACCTATTGTACTTTATATCAGTGGTAAATTTTGGTTGATATGTCAATATGAAAAGAAAGCTAATTTGGTGAAAATTTAGTCAGAATTAGGGTTGAGCGATCATGTTCGGGAAAGATCGGATTCCGATCGGCGATCGAGAAAATTTCTCGATCGTGATCGGAATTCCGAACACAATCTTTTTAGGTGGGATCGAGATCGGTGATCTTTTCCCACAATGCTTTGTTTAGCTTTCACAATGAGTATACGCTGTATATTCAGTGTGAAGGCTTCGCTGCAGGTCCATAGGAATGAATGGAAGCAGCCGACACACAGCCTTAACCCCCTGCATGCCGGCTGCTTCCATTCATTCTAATGGGAGACTAAACTAAACATCTGTAGTAGCTACTTACCTCCAGAGATGGCTGGTCCGGTGCCCGGTGTGTTCTCCTTCTGCCTCTTGCTGCCGCTCCACGCTGGTCTTCTCGCTGCCCTGCCTCCTTAGTGTATAAAGAGCTAGGAAGGCGGGGCTTGTGGCTTAGGAGAGTGTGGGCGGGTACGGGGGGGGGGAGACGTGACGTCTCCCCTCCCAGTACCCGTCCACACTCTCCTAACCCGCCCACACTCTCCTAACCTGGCAGGGAGGGGGCAGCAAAGTGAGAAGAACAGCATGGAGCGACAGCGAGAGGAAGAAGGAGAACACACCAAGCACCGGACCAGCCATCTCTGCAGGTAAGTGGACACCAGGGGGGACTAAGTAGCCAGAGGATTAAAAAAAAATCCTCTGGCTACTTTAGTGATTCACTACACAGCGTGGATTCTAACAATTGTTAGATTCCATGCTGTATAGTGAATAGGATTGCTTTTAAAATCCGATCTCCGATTAATAAAAAAATCCCATTGACTTGCATTGGGATCGGAATTGGGATCGAGATCGGGTTCGAATGAAAAATGATCGGAAATTGGATTTTAAAATCGATCCTGAAAAGTCAAAATCGGTTCAACTCTAGTCAGAATATGTTTTTTAAATACAGAATTTTTTTTTGCATATGTTGAAATTACATGCCTTTCATATAGATATTTGGACTACCAAAATCACTTCAAATATATAATTTACTATAACTCTGCTTTATGTTAGCATCAAACTTTAATCACCCAATTCTCAAAACTGCACTGAAATAATTCAAACAGCATTTAGGCTAAGGCCCCATGCAGTGAGTCACAGGTAAAAAGCACTGTAGAAAAGACTACAGTGGAAACACATCAAGTTTTTTTTTGCAACTCTTTTCACAGAAAGTATCTGTTCCCAGTGGTGTAACTTGTGGGCCCTGGTGCAAACTGTTCTCCAGGGCCCCCTACCCCTTTCCTAGAGTGAATTCTTGATAGTGACGATTACTGGCGTTGCAGCAATATCTCAGATACTTGAAAGGAATACAGCTCTAGTACCAACAACTGCAGTTATCAATAATACAGCATATCTCCCAAATTTAGCTCCACCCACTTCTATGTTGACTCCGTTGACTACATTTTCCATGTGCTCCCACACAGTATAATGCTCCTACAGTCACCCTAACATTATATGCACCCATATTATAAAGTTCACCTCAAATTGCCCCACAATATTAAGTCCCTCTCATCTTGCCCCAGATTAAACTGGCAGAAAATAGAGGGGGACATTAAACTGGGGCAACTGGAGGGGACAATAAACTGGGGCAGCTGAAGGGGGGATTTTAAGTTGTGGGCAGCTGTAGGGTGACATTAAAAACTAGGGGTAGTTGGAGGAGGACATTAAAATGGGAGCAGCTAGAGGCAGACATATCCCCCTCCAGCTATTCCTCATGCTTTATTGACCTCCTCCAGTTTCCCCCAGTTTAATGTCACTCACCATCTGCCCCCCAGTTTAATGTACACTTTTCGATCTGTCCTCAGTTTAATGTCTCCCTTCATCTGCTACTAAGTTAATGTCCTCTTTCCATCTGCCCCAGTTCCATCTGCCCCATGTCCCCTTTATCTGCCACAAGCTTATTGTCCCCCTTCATCTGCCCCAGTTTAATGTCCCCTGTTATCTTCCTCCAGTTTAATTGCCCCCTTCATCAGCCACCAACATAATGTCCCCCTTTATCTGCCCCTAGTTTCATTGCCCCTTCATCTGCCTTCAGTTTAATGTCTCCTTTCATCTGCCACCATTTTAATGTCCCCCTTCATCAGTCACCAGCTTAATAACCCCTTCATCTGCCCCCAGTTTAATTGCCCCTTCATCTACCACTAGCTTAATGTCCCCTTTATCTGCTTCAGTTTAATTTCCCCTTCATCTGCCTTCAGTTTAACTGCCCCTTCATCTGCCTTCCGTTTAATTGCCCCCTATATCTAACCCCAGCATAATGACCCCCTCTTTTCTCCTCCTTACCTTCCATCAGTCTCATAGCAGCAGCTTCTGCACACACTGTCCTGTAGTATCCAGAATAGCTCTGCCCACACAAGAGTTTGATCACATGGTCATGACATCATTAAAGGACCTTTAGCCTGCTAGGTTTTAGCATTTACTGTTAGCCTACCATGTAGCCTTTACCCTACCCTAACAAAGTTTAACAGCAAAACACTTCAGGGCATAGCAGGACTTCAGGAGCATAGCAAGACAAACCATTAGCTATCCAGGATGGTGGGACAACAGTGTAAAATTGGGAATGTACCACCGGAACTGGGACGGTTGAGACCTATGATACGGTGAGTGAGCAGCACAGCGTCCTGCATGTAAACAGTACTGGGATAGTATAATATGCTCCACAGTGCCCCACCACACACACGCACAGTATTATATACTCCAGAGTGGCTCCCACACAGTATCATATGCTCCGCAGTGGCCCTCACACAATATTACATGCTCCACAGTGGCACTCACACAGTATTATATGCTTCACAGTTTCACAGTGGCTCCAAACAGTATTATATACTCCACAGTGGCCCGCACACAGTATTATATGCCCTCAGTGGCCCCCACATAGTATTATATGATCTACAATGGCTCCCGCACAGTATTATATGCTCCTAAGAGCCCCCCCTCTCCTAGAATCGGTGCTATTATTATACTTCGGGATCTCGTCAGACCCCAGAGTATAATATTGAGAGGCCAAGGCCCTTACCTCACCTATTCAGGGCATCTTCGGTCCATCCGACTGTCTTTTCCATTATCCTTGGTCCTCTTCTCTCTGGCAAGTGAGACACACTGCTGGGCCTGTGATTGGACCTCAGCAGTCACGTGGGGTGTGAGGACATCATTACACATGGCATGTCACTGCTAGTGCCCAATAACAGGCTTTAATAGCACATTTTGACCACATAAATCATCAGTGAAATCTGCTGTAGCATGTTGCAAGCCTGCAACTTTCAAACCTTGTACAAGTGCTTCTCAATAAATTAGAATATCATAATTTTTTTTTTTTTTTTAACTAATTCAATTGAAAAAGTGAAACCCATATATTGTATTGAGTCATAACAAATAGAGTGAACTTTTTCAAGTATTTATTTATAATAGTGTTGATGATTATGGCTTACAGTCAAGGAAAACCCAGAAAATTAGAATAATTAACCCAAAACAGCTGCAAAGACTTCCTAAGTATTTAAAAAGGTCCCTTAGGCTGAGTTCACACAGAGTTTTTTGATCAGCAATTTGGTCGGGAATCCGCCTCAAAATCAGCCTCCAAAAAAAGCCTCCCAATACAGTTCTATTGGGAGGCCTTGTTTGGAGGCTGATTTGGAGGTGGATTACTGACCAATTTCCTGACTAAAAAACTCAGTGTGAACTCAGCCTTAGTCTGGTTCAGTAGGTGACACAATCATGGGAAAGACTGCTGACTGGACAGGTATCCAGAAGGCAGTCATTGATATACTCCACAAGGAGGGTAAGCCACAAAAGGTCATTGCTAAAGAAGCTTGCTGTTCACAGAGTGCTGTATCAAAGCATATTAATGGAAAGTTGAGTGGAAGGAAAAAGAGTGGTAGAAAAAGGTGCACAAGCAACCGGGATAACCGCAGCCTTGATATGATTGATAAGAAAAGGCCATTCAAAAATTTGGGGGAGATTGACAAGGAGTGGACTGCTGCTGGAGTCATTGCTTCAAGAGCCACCACACCCAGGACATGGGCTACAAGTGTCGCATTCCATGTGTTAAGTCACTCTTGACCAAAAGACAAGGCCAGAAGTGTCTTACCTGGGCCAAGGATAGAAAGAACTTGACTGTTTCTTAATGGTCAAAGGTGTTGTTTTCACATGAAAGTAAATTTTGCATTTCATTTGGAAATCAAGGTCCCAGAGTCTGGAGGAAGAGTGGAGAGGCTGCACACTACCCAAGCTGCTTGAGATTTATTGTGAAGTTTCCACAATCAGTGATGGTTTGGGGAGCCATGTCATCTGCTGGTGTAGGGCCACTGTGTTTTATCAAGACCAAAGTTAGTGCAGCTGTCTACCAGGAAATTCTAGAGCACTTCATGCTTCTCTCTGCTGACAAGCTTTATGGAGATGGAATTTTCATTTTCCAACATGACTAGGCACCTGTCCACACTGCCAAAAGTACCAATACCAGTATTACTGTGCTTGATTGGCCAGCAAAGTAACCTGACCTTAACCCCATAAAGAATCTATGGGGTATTGTCAAGAGGAAGATGAGAGACCTCAGACCCAACAATGCAGAGGAGCTGAAGGCTGCTATCATACAACCTGGGCTTCCATAACACCTCTGCAGTGCCACAGGCTGATCCCTCCATGCCACA
The DNA here is from genome assembly GCF_031893055.1 of Leptodactylus fuscus. Classification (NCBI taxonomy): domain Eukaryota; kingdom Metazoa; phylum Chordata; class Amphibia; order Anura; family Leptodactylidae; genus Leptodactylus; species Leptodactylus fuscus. The sequence continues at coordinate 86,138,977 of NC_134267.1, forward strand.
TTGCTGTATTCATGCAGTCATTCATGCAAAAGAAGCCCCGACCAAGTATTGAGGGCATTTTTTGGCAGACTTTTCATTTGGCCAACATTTCTGTGTTAAATAATTTTTTTTAAGTTGGTCTTATGTAGTATTCTAATTTTCTGAGATAATGACTTTTGGGTTTTCCTTGGCTGTAAGCCATAATCATCAACATTAACAGAAAGAAACACTTGAAAAAGTTCGCTCTGTTTGTAATGACAATATAATATATGAGGTTCACTTTTTCAATTGAATTACTAAAATAAATAAATAACTTTTTGATGATACTCTAATTTATTGAGATGTACTTGTATGTCAGGTGATTGTCTCATTTTTTTTAAAATAATGTCTTGATCACAAATGTAGGAGAAATATGCCTGGGAAATGTTCATAGTAAAGGATGGAGGACCCACTGCCCCTTGGTCTTTCCCATTAGGTATAGCTCTCAAGATATCTGATAGTTCTTCGATGGAGCTACCAATACCTCCATGGTCACCAACGAGAAGGTGTGTGGTTTATGTCTAAGAAAGCATCGACCAGTGTAGAACCTCCTGATACAGAGTTAGTTGAGTATAAGTTGTATAGGGAATGGTAATAGTTGCAAAGTTATTCCTCCTTTTCTTTCATATTAGTGTATTTTGTACGTGAACGGTCTTTGATCATGGAGACAATGGCTTTTTCCTTTATTTTTTGGCAGGAGGAAAGTAATTTTAGAACCCTTGTATCTGTGAACAGTGTTTTTATTTAAAGCTTTAGCGACCTTAACATTCAATAGGGTTTTTAATTGGTCCCTAAGCACTTTAGAGTGTGTAGAAGCTAGCTTGAGGTGATAGAGGGAGTTCTCCAGGGCTGAAATTTGCAATAGTAGAGTACTAATCTGTTTTTCTCTCTTTTTCTTAATGTCTGAGCGTATGCTAATAAGTAAACCTTGAAGAACAGCTTTACAATAGTTTCAGAAATATTGGGGTTAAAATTATGTAGAAAAAAAATCAAAAAGTGAATCCCATATCATCTGCTGAACGGCAAGGTCTTGTAGGACCATTTAAAGCCCACGAAAATGCTCTATGTGGGAGCAATTGCAACTTAAGTGAAATGGAGGTGTTTGTCTTGTCTGCTTTCTGTGTCATCACATATATCTAGGAAGGGTTTTTACTGCCAAGTTGTCCTCTGCCTCCTAGGGCAGTAATGCAAGTAGGCAGGGACAGCGGATGGGGGGTCAGCTTAGGGCTCACTGCCTTATTGTGTCCCCCCCCCAACAGGAGTTTCGCACAGGACTCACAAAGGGAAGATAGCATCTTGGGTTTTACAGAGCAGATCACAAACTCTCACAAACTCTCATTTGGGAAAATTAATAATACCCTTAGTAACTAAACTAGGCTTGAGGGAGAGCCCTGAAGTATTTTTGGGAAGAAATTGAGATGGTGGAAGCAAGGATCAGGATAATTTAGTTGTTGATGCTGCAGAGCTCATACACAATGTATCTTCATTTGGTGCCTGCATTTGTTTTGTACATAACATTAAAGAGGAAATTTCATCACCTCAAACAAGTCTAGCTCTGTACACCAATTAATAGGTGCAGCTCCACTGATTCTAGCACAAATGTATTTGTATATGTGTTTTTTCTCTGGCCCCCATTGTTCCCGAGCAATAAATGATGTTAATTTTGGTGCCCCATTAGCTCGGTAGACTCAGTGCAGGCAAGAGGGCAGTGTCAGGCGGGAGAAGCCAGGGGTGGTTCGGCTATAAATATCACCAGGAAAAATTGAATTAAAATTTTTATCAGAGTTCAAACGACAGTTCAAAACTTGAGATTTTTTTTCCACTACGGCACTCGCCATATGGAAAAAGTATTTTTATAATTTTGTAGACTGGGTATTTTCAAACACAGTGATACCTAATGTGTATGTCATTTACAGTATTTTTTTATTTTTATATGCTTTCTAGGGAAATGGGGATGATTAGAACTTTTAGTTTTGTTTTTTTTTGTTTTTTTAACTTTTATATTTTTTTTACTATTTTATTAGCCCCCTGTTGGAGACTTGAACATGCAATCTTTAAGTTGTAAGTACTATAGACTGCAATACAACTGTATTGGAGGTGAAATGTAGCCCTAAAAGGTACACATTCACAAGGGGTTAAAGGAAAATGCATCCTAGAATTTTTTATGCAATTTATTCTATATATGGTAATACTTCCAAAAGTGATCACAGATTAACTAATACTTAAAATTCCAATATCAAAAACAACAGGTAGAACTAGGCATAGGCACTAGAGATGAGCGAACACTAAAATGTTCGAGGTTCGAAATTCGATTCGAACAGCCGCTCACTGTTCGAGTGTTCGAATGGGTTTCGAACCCCATTATAGTCTATGGGGAACATAAACTCGTTAAGGGGGAAACCCAAATTCGTGTCTGGAGGGTCACCAAGTCCACTATGACACCCCAGGAAATGATACCAACACCCTGGAATGACACTGGGACAGCAGGGGAAGCATGTCTGGGGGCATAAAAGTCACTTTATTTCATGGAAATCCCTGTCAGTTTGCGATTTTCGCAAGCTAACTTTTCCCCATAGAAATGCATTGGCCAGTGCTGATTGGCCAGAGTACGGAACTCGACCAATCAGCGCTGGCTCTGCTGGAGGAGGCGGAGTCTAAGATAGCTCCACACCAGTCTCCATTCAGGTCCGACCTTAGACTCCGCCTCCTCCGGCAGAGCCAGCGCTGATTGGCCGAAGGCTGGCCAATGCATTCCTATGCGAATGCAGACTTAGCAGTGCTGAGTCAGTTTTGCTCAACTACACATCTGATGCACACTCGGCACTGCTACATCAGATGTAGCAATCTGATGTAGCAGAGCCGAGGGTGCACTAGAACCCCTGTGCAAACTCAGTTCACGCTAATAGAATGCATTGGCCAGCGCTGATTGGCCAATGCATTCTATTAGCCCGATGAAGTAGAGCTGAATGTGTGTGCTAAGCACACACATTCAGCACTGCTTCATCAAGCCAATACAATGCATTAGCCAGTGCTGATTGGCCAGAGTACGGAATTCGGCCAATCAGCGCTGGCCAATGCATTCTATTAGCCCGATGAAGTAGAGCTGAATGTGTGTGCTAAGCACACACATTCAGCACTGCTTCATCAAGCCAATACAATGCATTAGCCAGTGCTGATTGGCCAGAGTACGGAATTCGGCCAATCAGCGCTGGCTCTGCTGGAGGAGGCGGAGTCTAAGGTCGCTCCACACCAGTCTCCATTCAGGTCCGACCTTAGACTCCGCCTCCTCCGGCAGAGCCAGCGCTGATTGGCCGAAGGCTGGCCAATGCATTCCTATGCGAATGCAGACTTAGCAGTGCTGAGTCAGTTTTGCTCAACTACACATCTGATGCACACTCGGCACTGCTACATCAGATGTAGCAATCTGATGTAGCAGAGCCGAGGGTGCACTAGAACCCCTGTGCAAACTCAGTTCACGCTAATAGAATGCATTGGCCAGCGCTGATTGGCCAATGCATTCTATTAGCCCGATGAAGTAGAGCTGAATGTGTGTGCTAAGCACACACATTCAGCACTGCTTCATCAAGCCAATACAATGCATTAGCCAGTGCTGATTGGCCAGAGTACGGAATTCGGCCAATCAGCGCTGGCCAATGCATTCTATTAGCCCGATGAAGTAGAGCTGAATGTGTGTGCTAAGCACACACATTCAGCTCTACTTCATCGGGCTAATAGAATGCATTGGCCAGCGCTGATTGGCCAGAGTACGGAACTCGACCAATCAGCGCTGGCTCTGCTGGAGGAGGCGGAGTCTAAGGTCGGACCTGAATGGAGACTGGTGTGGAGCGATCTTAGACTCCGCCTCCTCCAGCAGAGCCAGCGCTGATTGGCCGAATTCCGTACTCTGGCCAATCAGCACTGGCTAATGCATTGTATTGGCGTGATGAAGCAGTGCTGAATGTGTGTGCTTAGCACACACATTCAGCTCTACTTCATCGGGCTAATAGAATGCATTGGCCAGCGCTGATTGGCCGAATTCCGTACTCTGGCCAATCAGTGCTGGCCAATGCATTCTATTAGCTTGATGAAGCAGAGTGTGCACAAGGGTTCAAGCGCACCCTCGGCTCTGATGTAGGAGAGCCGAGGGTGCACTTGAACCCTTGTGCACCCTCAGCTCTGCTACATCAGAGCCGAGGGTGCGCTTGAACCCTTGTGCACACTCTGCTTCATCAAGCTAATAGAATGCATTGGCCAGCGCTGATTGGCCAATGTATTCTATTAGCCTGATGAAGTAGAGCTGAATGTGTGTGCTAAGCACACACATTCAGCTCTACTTCATCGGGCTAATAGAATGCATTGGCCAGCGCTGATTGGCCAGAGTACGGAACTCGACCAATCAGCGCTGGCTCTGCTGGAGGAGGCGGAGTCTAAGATCGCTCCACACCAGTCTCCATTCAGGTCCGACCTTAGACTCCGCCTCCTCCAGCAGAGCCAGCGCTGATTGGCCGAATTCCGTACTCTGGCCAATCAGCACTGGCTAATGCATTGTATTGGCTTGATGAAGCAGTGCTGAATGTGTGTGCTTAGCACACACATTCAGCTCTACTTCATCGGGCTAATAGAATGCATTGGCCAATCAGCGCTGGCCAATGCATTCTATTAGCGTGAACTGAGTTTGCACAGGGGTTCTAGTGCACCCTCGGCTCTGCTACATCAGATTGCTACATCTGATGTAGCAGTGCCGAGTGTGCATCAGATGTGTAGTTGAGCAAAACTGACTCAGCACTGCTAAGTATGCATTCGCATAGGAATGCATTGGCCAGCCTTCGGCCAATCAGCGCTGGCTCTGCCGGAGGAGGCGGAGTCTAAGGTCGGACCTGAATGGAGACTGGTGTGGAGCGACCTTAGACTCCGCCTCCTCCAGCAGAGCCAGCGCTGATTGGCCGAATTCCGTACTCTGGCCAATCAGCACTGGCTAATGCATTGTATTGGCTTGATGAAGCAGTGCTGAATGTGTGTGCTTAGCACACACATTCAGCTCTACTTCATCGGGCTAATAGAATGCATTGGCCAATCAGCGCTGGCCAATGCATTCTATTAGCGTGAACTGAGTTTGCACAGGGGTTCTAGTGCACCCTCGGCTCTGCTACATCAGATTGCTACATCTGATGTAGCAGTGCCGAGTGTGCATCAGATGTGTAGTTGAGCAAAACTGACTCAGCACTGCTAAGTCTCTGCATTCGCATAGGAATGCATTGGCCAGCCTTCGGCCAATCAGCGCTGGCTCTGCCGGAGGAGGCGGAGTCTAAGGTCAGACCTGAATGGAGACTGGTGTGGAGCGATCTTAGACTCCGCCTCCTCCAGCAGAGCCAGCGCTGATTGGTCGAGTTCCGTACTCTGGCCAATCAGCGCTGGCCAATGCATTCTATTAGCCCGATGAAGTAGAGCTGAATGTGTGTGCTTAGCACACACATTCTTCTCTACTTCATCAGGCTAATAGAATACATTGGCCAATCAGCGCTGGCCAATGCATTCTATTAGCTTGATGAAGCAGAGTGTGCACAAGGGTTCAAGCGCACCCTCGGCTCTGATGTAGCAGAGCTGAGGGTGCACAAGGGTTCAAGTGCACCCTCGGCTCTCCTACATCAGAGCCGAGGGTGCGCTTGAACCCTTGTGCAGCCTCGGCTCTGCTACATCAGAGCCGAGGGTGCGCTTGAACCCTTGTGCACACTCTGCTTCATCAAGCTAATAGAATGCATTGGCCAGCACTGATTGGCCAGAGTACGGAATTCGGCCAATCAGCGCTGGCCAATGCATCCCTATGGGAAAAAGTTTATCTCACAAAAATCACAATTACACACCCGATAGAGCCCCAAAAAGTTATTTTTAATAACATTCCCCCCTAAATAAAGGTTATCCCTAGCTATCCCTGCCTGTACAGCTATCCCTGTCTCATAGTCACAAAGTTCACATTCTCATATGACCCGGATTTGAAATCCACTATTCGTCTAAAATGGAGGTCACCTGATTTCGGCAGCCAATGACTTTTTCCAATTTTTTTCAATGCCCCCAGTGTCGTAGTTCCTGTCCCACCTCCCCTGCGCTGTTATTGGTGCAAAAAAGGCGCCAGGGAAGGTGGGAGGGGAATCGAATTTTGGCGCACTTTACCACGTGGTGTTCGATTCGATTCGAACATGGCGAACACCCTGATATCCGATCGAACATGTGTTCGATAGAACACTGTTCGCTCATCTCTAATAGGCACCAGAGCCACACCTAAACACAAACACAATATACAGAATCCACAGAACATAAATGGTACAGTGTCCTGATAAAAAGAAACCCACAGTCTTACCATGTAGTTACTGCAGAGTGGGGATCCATCTAAACAGAGACTGCTAGGAATCAGTGGTCCAGAAATAGGTGGGTGATCAAAAAATGGTTAGGAGCAGACAGGATTAATTTGTTAGATATCAGGGGTCTGTTCTTTGAATTTTTTGGGGGTTTGAATATGGAAATACCCAACATGTGGATGCAAACTGCTGTTTGGGAACATTTCAGGGTATGATGGATAAGAGAACCAATGTACTTTTGAAAGGCAGATTTTGCTGATGTAGTTTTCAGTGCCATGGTGCATTTGCAAAGCCCCTTAGATATTCGAACAGTTCAAAACCCCATTAAATGACCCAGTTTTAGAAACTACACCATTCAAGAAATGTAGTGAACATTTAGACTCAACAGTAGGGTTGAGCCGATCTTGACTTTTCAGGATCGATTTTAAAATCCGATTTCCAATCATTTTGTCATTCGAACCCGATCTCGATCCCAATTCCGATCCCAATGCAAGTCAATGGGATTTTTTTATTAATCGGAGATCGGATTTTAAAAGCAATCCTATTCACTATACAGCATGGAATCTAACAATTGTTAGAATCCACGCTATATAGTGAATCACTAAAGTAGCCAGAGGATTTTTTTTAAAATCTTCTGGCTACTTAGTCCCCCCTGGTGTCCACTTACCTCCAGAGATGGCTGGTCCTGTGCCTCGTGCCTTCATTCTTCGCCTCGCTGCTGCTCCACGCTGCTTTTCTTCCTTCACTGCCCCCTCCCTGCCAGGTTAGGAGAGTGTGGGCGGGTTAGGAGAGTGTGGGCGGGTACTGGGAGGGGAGACGTCACATCTCCCCGCCCTGTACCCACCCACACTCTAAGCCACAAGCCCTGCCTACCTAGTGCTTTAAACACTAACCTGGGAGGCGGGGCAGCGAGGCAAGAAGAAGGAGGGCACCAGAGCAGCCATCTCTAGAGGTAAGTAGCTGCTAGAGATTTAGTTTAGCCTTCCATTCGAATGAATGGAGGCAGCCGGCGCTGAGGGGGTTAAGGCTGTGTGTCGGCTGCTTCCATTCATTCCTATGGAACTGCAGCGGAGCCTTCACACTGAGTATACAGCATATACTCAGTGAGAAGGCTAAGCAAAGCATTGTGGGGAAAATCACCGATCTTGATCCCACATAAAAAGATTGTGTTCGGAATTCCGATGGCGATTGTGAAATTTTCTCGATCGTCGATCGGAATCCGATCTTTTCTGAACACGATCGCTCAATCCTACTCAACAGGTGTTTCACACAGTTTATTAACATTTGGACATGAAAATGAACAAACTTTTATGTTAAATATACTGATAGTATCATACAATACAACAGCTATAGATTTCACAGCCAGGAATATCCTAGAAGACTTCTACAAAGAAGCATTACAAAAAGTATCTACACAGGAACCTACCACCCGATCTACCATATCTGAGCATATGCATTTCATCCACACATATCACACATATTCTCACAAAGTCCTGCAAATTATATGCAGGCACTGGAGCATTTTGAAAGAGGCATACCTCAATATTCTGGCCTTCTGAAACTTTCTCTCAAGCTACAAAAGACCTAGGAATTTGAAAGATAGATTAGTAGAGGCAGCAATTGAACACACAATGAAAGGGTATATACTAGAGATGAGCGAACACTGTTCAGATCAGCCGTTCTGAACAGCATGCTCCCATAGAAATGAATGGAAGCAGCTGGCACGTACACTTTGCCAGCGGTAGGTCGCTTAACCAACCGGAAGCATGCCGGCTACGTCCATTCATTTCTATGGGAGTGTGCTGTTCGGAACGGCTGTTCCGAACAGTGTTCGCTCATCTCTAGTATATACCCATGCCTATCCTGTCATTAATGTTCCAATGTGTTTAAGAGTGAGACCATTTATTATCTACAAACAGAACAGACCTTTCGAATTTTTCTCGAATTCGAGAAAAAGATTATCTCACAAGCATTAGCAATTTTATGGTTTACGCTGAGGAGATCACCCAGTGTATGCAAGACAGTATCAAACAGTATAAATCAAACTTATTGTACACTGCCAGAACCAACTACTACCAATTCCTGGCCATTTCATAAGATGTAAGTGCAGGTTTTTTCAACTTAGGTTTCAAGTCCATGAATTGGCTCCATAACCACATAGATGAGGTAACCGCAATCTCTATTTAAAAAATGTGAATCCTGTTGGAGTCATCCACTCCAAACCTTAGAATATAAAGGTTCATGTGTGTGTGTGCTACACTAAGCATGAAGAACACAAAGAGGAGAAGAGAACTGTCTGAGAACTTGAGAATCATAATTGTGGGAAAATATTGACAATCTCAAGGTTACAAGTTCATCTCCAGAGGTCTTGATGTACTTTCATCCATAGTTCCCAAAATTATGAAGAAATTTACAATCCATGGAACTGTGGTTAATGTCCCAGGACATAGGCGGCAGAGAAAAACCAATAAAAGTGTCAGGATTTGAACCTGTGTCCCGGTCTGTGTATCCTTGCTTGGTGAGCTATTCAGCCTGTAGAGCACTTGTCTGCTGGACTATTGTGTTGAACCTACTCCTGAGGATCATCATCCGCCTCAAAATCAGCCTCCAAAAAAAGTCAACCAAGAGAACTCTATTGGGAGGCTTTTTTCGGAGGCTGATTTTGAGGCGGATTCAGTGTCAAAATCAGCCTCCAAAAACCTGTGTGTGTACTGACCCTAAGGAAAGAATCAGCAGCAATAGAGGAACATTGAGCCTGTAGGATTTAAATTGGAGAATCAGCTGACTCCTGTGGGCTTCTGACCTCACATACAGCGTCTCCACGTGCTCAAAAGAACAGCATGGAGATGTCTGGTATAATGACATCAGAAGTTCGATATTCAAACTTGCATCGAGAGATTCTGAAGCGGATATCGTTGGATGATTGGGTCACGTGATATGTGCAGCGAGAAGAGGCTACAAGGACTACTTAATAGAGGTGTGTAATCTGGTGTGATAATGGCGGACACTATATTACAGGGTAGTGGACCATCTGTGAATATGTAAATGTGAAGAGAGGTGTGTTTAACACCATGGGAATAAGCCTAAATGTGGGGCGATGTGGACAATAAAGGAGATATGGCTTATTCAATGTATTTGTGTTATGCAATCTGCCGGTATGTAAAGGTAAAGTATGGAATACAGTGGTCAAAGAAGAAGGGGGAGACAGAATAAGGAAAAGCAAATGAGGGGAGGGAAAATACTAAGAAAATAAATAGAATGAGAATAAAGAGAACGAGGATCAAAATTTAAGATGAATCAGTAAAGTAGACAAGGAGGGGAGGGGGAAGACAGATGAAGAAGATGGGGGGGGGGAGTGAACCAATAGAGACAACTAATAAAACTAAAATTAAGTAATAAGTGAAAAATAAGAAACAAAGAAAGAGAGAGTGTAAAGAGGTATAGCAGTAAATTAATATAGAGATCCATAAAAGACAAATGATTGGGCTCCATAGAAGTCATGAGGATTTATCGTATCTGGAAAAAATAAAAGAGCATTAGCAACCTCACAATATTGTGTGAAATATCTCCTCTAGGTCATAGTAATAACACCTTAAATCAATCATAATTCAGCTAATCATAAGTAAAGAGAACATGGAGTTATCATGTATATAAAGTACGTAAATCATAATCACAGTTTAATTCCTCACGGTCCAGTGTTTGGAGGTAATGTATCCCATCCACCTCACTCATTTTTAGTCAATGTATCTGTTAGGATTGTGCAGAAGCTGCGGCCATGAGATGGGTGTCACTGCCTGTTCTTCTGTACAGTCCAGGGTTGCAGGGGTTAACCTGCCTTGCAACAGCTGGGTGTGGTCGAGTCTTTGATGGACTGGTGTGTCGACCAATGGACGCTCGGATTGGGCAGCTGGGCTATTTGCTGGTGACCGCCCCTTGCCTATATAAGGGGGCTGGTCTGGATGCCCAGCGCTCTAAGATCAAATCTCAAACCAAATCTGATAACCTGAATTGATGTGTGTGTGGTGCTTGGGTTCCAGCCTGTAAAATATTTAGTGGCCCTAGTTAGTAAATTCCCCAGAGACAGCAATGCCATTGGTAGTTGAGCAGCACGTTGCCTTGTGTGTGTGAGTTGTGTGAAATCTCATTAGGCCTTTGCTGTGTCAGTCAGTATTCACACTGACAGGTTGCTGGCTGTATCTACATTGGGGGGTGGGGTGGACCTAGAAGCACACAGGGTTTGTTGATCTCTGGCTAGTCCAGGAGTTCTGGCTAGCCAGTGTTTATTTGTAGCGGCTGCTCTGACTGCACAGGACTCTGTGACTGGTAATAGAGTACACCTGCTGATTTAATTTAGCTGGCATTGGACTGGATTGTTTCACTCATATCGAGTAAGCCACATGGGCAATCTACAACATACTATATAACACATATGATGATTCGCAGGTATAATAGACCTCAATGTCTCTCACTTGGCCAGTATGGGGATGGTATACATCTTGGCCTTTCTGTACATTACAGCCTTGTCAGCATTGAAGGCATGGAAATGTGTCATGTTTCTGTGTTTTAAAGGAAACCTGTTGTTGTGTCTTTCTAGTGGTACCAATGTCCACTCTTACTAAATTGTCCTTCAAATTTTGTGGTCTCGCTAAGCACAGGAGAAAGGGTTTGGCAAATGCTAGTATCGAAGGATAACCTTTCTCTAGGAGAGACCAATGCCAATTTTTGTCATGTAACTGCATTGTTACTGTTTTGTTCCTGGTGGTGGAAAAATCTTTTTCTACTCATATTTTACAAATTGCAGCCTATCACATTTTCTAGTAGTTCATTATCTTATTAGACCACTGGTTCAAATCGAGGATCAGTCATGAAGAATATTTCCAAAGAAAAGTGAAACAGGATCATCCAGCTCATTGATAGCATTCTCTTGGCCAAGAAAATTGCCAAACTGCACCATTGTTAGGGTTTAATCCTGTGCCTCAGTGCCTTGGCCTGTGTATCCTTGCTTGCTGAGCTATTCAGCCTGTTGAATAGTTGACTGCTGGACTATTATGTTGAACCTACTCCTGAGGCTCATCATCTGTTGCTAATGATAGGAACCCACCCTGAGTTAACCCTGATTGGACTGCCTATATATAGGTGACTCTGACACTTCCAGCTTCCTGTTAGTATTGTGTTCAGTTTACTGAATACAGGCTGTACACCCAGGAGACTTCCTTGCTGGAGATCTTCTTCCAGTTCTTTGGAACTTTAACTTTGCTGGCCACAAGCTTTCTATAGCTTCAGCTCCTGAGATAGATGGACTATTACCCTGGTCTCTACGTACCTGCTTCCAGACTGCAACTACAGCCCCTGGGGGCTATCTATGTGCTGTTCCCAGCCTCCTCAGCCTTACCTAAATATTGGACTCCTGCTCCCATACCACTCGTAACATGTCAATTGTGAATACCATGACAGTTGGAAGACTGCAAAATAAAGTCTGTCGAGGGGTTTTATACTGACTGCCAGATTGGAGTGATAACTTGTTGCAAAACAAAGTTGTACTTAGCAAAGCTCCTTATCTTGTGATACACATATTCAGGAATATACAGCCAAGAGGACAGCTAAGGCAAGACATATCTGTATGTATGTCAATGAATGTTATGAAATTGTTACCTTTTTATTTGTATTCTTCAACATAATATTTGACTGTGCAAGCAATATTACCAAATTGTAATTGTTCACAAGTCATTACACCCAGATCTAGTTTGGAGGACAGCAATGCTGTTAAATATGGCAGCAGTGATAATCTGAAGCTTCAATCATATTTTACCAAGGCATGGGAATGGTTAATGGCAACCATCAGAGAAGACTGATCGTGGGCATTGCCACTTGGTGTTATGCAGCGCAGTACAATTATGGTGCCATATTTAAAGTGCTAATCTCTGCTTGCCTTTGTATAAGTCTAGTATTCTAGCGATGTCCAACCTGAGCATTGTCTTACCATCTATAATGTTGTCAGTTTGGATGCATGGTGTTCTTCTGTTAATAGCTCAAGACGAGTAATGGTTAAGTCTTAGAAGATTCGATTCAATTTCGGTTCAGGTGATTTGGTCCCCAAAATTTTTTAGGTCAAACAAGTTTGTCACAAAATCCCCATAGGCTGAAATACTCAACGTACACAACAATAAGAGAATAATAATATATCGTTTATTAATGAAAAATTCTAAAAAACATGTAAAGACAAAATGTTGAAATACACACAACACTAATATTCAAACAATATGCAACCCACACTAGCGGGCATAAATACTGGTGAATTACTGTATACAGCGGATACTATAATGTGACAGCACTGAACTATTGTAAATACACAAGTTGAATGCATGTATACAGTCCATACCATATACAACCCATACTTCAACCTGAAACATCCAGAGTTACTAGAGGCAAACTAGAACAAGGAATCTCCATTCATAATAAGTATACTCATCAGAGACAGCATGTGTAGATCTCAGGAGATGTAGAAAGGGGACAGTGCTGACCCTTTAGAATAATAAACGTAAAGCATACATAGTTAATGAACTCTAAAGTCCGTCTGTAATAAGTAATCAGAGAAAGAGAAAGTAACTCTTACTAGAGATGAGCGAACAGTGTTCTATCGAACACATGTTCGATCGGATATCAGGGTGTTCGCCATGTTCGAATCGAATCGAACACCACGTGGTAAAGTGCGCCAAAATTCGATTCCCCTCCCACCTTCCCTGGCGCCTTTTTTGCACCAATAACAGCGCAGGGGAGGTGGGACAGGAACTACGACACCGGGGGCATTGAAAAAAATTGGAAAAAGTCATTGGCTGCCGAAATCAGGTGACCTCCATTTTAGACGAATAGTGGATTTCAAATCCGGGTCATATGAGAATGTGAACTTTGTGACTATGAGACAGGGATAGCTGTACAGGCAGGGATAGCTAGGGATAACCTTTATTTAGGGGGGAATGTTATTAAAAATAACTTTTTGGGGCTCTATCGGGTGTGTAATTGTGATTTTTGTGAGATAAACTTTTTCCCATAGGGATGCATTGGCCAGCGCTGATTGGCCGAATTCCGTACTCTGGCCAATCAGTGCTGGCCAATGCATTCTATTAGCTTGATGAAGCAGAGTGTGCACAAGGGTTCAAGCGCACCCTCGGCTCTGATGTAGCAGAGCTGAGGGTGCACAAGGGTTCAAGTGCACCCTCGGCTCTCCTACATCAGAGCCGAGGGTGCGCTTGAACCCTTGTGCAGCCTCAGCTCTGCTACATCAGAGCCGAGGGTGCGCTTGAACCCTTGTGCACACTCTGCTTCATCAAGCTAATAGAATGCATTGGCCAGCGCTGATTGGCCAATGTATTCTATTAGCCTGATGAAGTAGAGCTGAATGTGTGTGCTAAGCACACACATTCAGCTCTACTTCATCGGGCTAATAGAATGCATTGGCCAGCGCTGATTGGCCAGAGTACGGAACTCGACCAATCAGCGCTGGCTCTGCTGGAGGAGGCGGAGTCTAAGATCGCTCCACACCAGTCTCCATTCAGGTCCGACCTTAGACTCCGCCTCCTCCGGCAGAGCCAGCGCTGATTGGCCGAAGGCTGGCCAATGCATTCCTATGCGAATGCAGACTTAGCAGTGCTGAGTCAGTTTTGCTCAACTACACATCTGATGCACACTCGGCACTGCTACATCAGATGTAGCAATCTGATGTAGCAGAGCCGAGGGTGCACTAGAACCCCTGTGCAAACTCAGTTCACGCTAATAGAATGCATTGGCCAGCGCTGATTGGCCAATGCATTCTATTAGCCCGATGAAGTAGAGCTGAATGTGTGTGCTAAGCACACACATTCAGCACTGCTTCATCACGCCAATACAATGCATTAGCCAGTGCTGATTGGCCAGAGTACGGAATTCGGCCAATCAGCGCTGGCTCTGCTGGAGGAGGCGGAGTCTAAGATCGCTCCACACCAGTCTCCATTCAGGTCCGACCTTAGACTCCGCCTCCTCCGGCAGAGCCAGCACTGATTGGCCGAAGGCTGGCCAATGCATTCCTATGCGAATGCAGACTTAGCAGTGCTGAGTCAGTTTTGCTCAACTACACATCTGATGCACACTCGGCACTGCTACATCAGATGTAGCAATCTGATGTAGCAGAGCCGAGGGTGCACTAGAACCCCTGTGCAAACTCAGTTCACGCTAATAGAATGCATTGGCCAGCGCTGATTGGCCAATGCATTCTATTAGCCCGATGAAGTAGAGCTGAATGTGTGTGCTAAGCACACACATTCAGCACTGCTTCATCACGCCAATACAATGCATTAGCCAGTGCTGATTGGCCAGAGTACGGAATTCGGCCAATCAGCGCTGGCTCTGCTGGAGGAGGCGGAGTCTAATGTCGGACCTGAATGGAGACTGGTGTGGAGCGATCTTAGACTCCGCCTCCTCCAGCAGAGCCAGCGCTGATTGGCCGAATTCCGTACTCTGGCCAATCAGCACTGGCTAATGCATTGTATTGGCGTGATGAAGCAGTGCTGAATGTGTGTGCTTAGCACACACATTCAGCTCTACTTCATCGGGCTAATAGAATGCATTGGCCAATCAGCGCTGGCCAATGCATTCTATTAGCATGAACTGAGTTTGCACAGGGGTTCTAGTGCACCCTCGGCTCTGCTACATCAGATTGCTACATCTGATGTAGCAGTGCCGAGTGTGCATCAGATGTGTAGTTGAGCAAAACTGACTCAGCACTGCTAAGTCTGCATTCGCATAGGAATGCATTGGCCAGCCTTCGGCCAATCAGCGCTGGCTCTGCCGGAGGAGGCGGAGTCTAAGGTCGGACCTGAATGGAGACTGGTGTGGAGCTATCTTAGACTCCGCCTCCTCCAGCAGAGCCAGCGCTGATTGGTCGAGTTCCGTACTCTGGCCAATCAGCACTGGCCAATGCATTTCTATGGGGAAAAGTTAGCTTGCGAAAATCGCAAACTGACAGGGATTTCCATGAAATAAAGTGACTTTTATGCCCCCAGACATGCTTCCCCTGCTGTCCCAGTGTCATTCCAGGGTGTTGGTATCATTTCCTGGGGTGTCATAGTGGACTTGGTGACCCTCCAGACACGAATTTGGGTTTCCCCCTTAACGAGTTTATGTTCCCCATAGACTATAATGGGGTTCGAAACCCATTCGAACACTCGAACAGTGAGCGGCTGTTCGAATCGAATTTCGAACCTCGAACATTTTAGTGTTCGCTCATCTCTAACTCTTACCCATTGTTGAAGTAACAAAAGCCTGTAGGTGTGGGAGCAGCTTAGGTGTGGGGTTAAGCTGCTCACACACCTACGGGCTTTTGTTACTTCAACAATGGGTAAGAGTTACTTTCTCTTTCTCTGATTACTTATTACAGACGGACTTTAGAGTTCATTAACTATATATGCTTTACGCTTATTATTCTAAATGGTCAGCACTGTCCCCTTTCTACATCTGCTGAGATCTACACATGCTGTCTCTGATGAGTATACTTATTATGAATGGAGATTCCTTGTTCTAGTTTGCCTCTAGTAACTCTGGATGTTTCAGGTTGAGGTATGGGTTGTATATGGTATGGACTGTATACATGCATTCAACTTGTGTATTTACAATAGTTCAGTGCTGTCACATTATAGTATCCGCTGTATATAGTAATTCACCAGTATTTATGCCCGCTAGTGTGGGTTGCATATTGTTTGAATATTAGTGTTGTGTGTATTTCAACATTTTGTCTTTACATGTTTTTTAGAATTTTTCATTAATAAACGATATATTATTATTCTCTTATTGTTGTGTACGTTAAGTATTTCAGCCTATGGGGATTTTTTATCCCTTCTTCTTGTTTACATATTTGTCTTCTTGGTTGGAATATGTTGTTTGATTGGGCCTACTTATAGGAGTCGTTTATACATTTTTTTAATTGGATAGACTCTTTTTTCGTGCTATGCATTTTTTGTAAGTTTGTCACAAACCAAATTTTGAATTGTCTTTAAACATAGTGTATGGCACTGACAGTCTAGACCATTTCTAGCTGTCTACGTCAAACACAGCCAAAGTTATTATAAAGTGACAGTGACATGTATGTCTATAGAAAAGGAAAATAGGTAGTGTATACACACTTTTTGTGTAACCTTCCACTGTGCAGCCACTTTCTTTTACCATTTGTAACATTAAAAACCTTCATTTGCAAGTTTTGGGGTTAGAGTTGCCCTTGTTTTTTTTTTTTTTGTTTTTTTATAAACACACGATATAGTTGTGTTGGAAAAAAAACTATGGTTTTATACAAAAGGTAACTGATTTTTGGAATTTGCAACAACTTGTTATTTTGATGAAAAATTCATGGCAGTGTGCCTGGAACAGAATGTCACACCAAGATTGCGATGGTATTGGAAGAAGCAATGGTTTTGTTTGTTTGTTTGTTTTATATTGTTGTTATTATGCCATGTTATTATGAGTGTGGAGAGTTGAAAATTCATTATTTGAAGAAAAATTTCATCATATTCCAGACATTGTATTGGCCTGCTGCTTTTGCTCCTGCTACTTTTAGCTGTGGCACTGGCAGAGGTAGAGGTGAGGTAGACTGGCAGTGACCAAAGACTACTGGGGCAGACATGCGAATGGCATTGGCAGTGGTTTCCCTAAAAACTGTAGGAAGTTGAGTATCTTGATACTATGCCAATTTAGCCTTTCCTCCATTTTTACTTTGTAGTGAGGGTATAAAAACAAAAATATAAACAAAAAATAAAATATAAAAAATCCAAATCACCCCCTTTCCCTAGAACACATATAAAAGTACACAATACTGTGAAACACAAACACATTAGGTATCCCTTTGTCTGAAAATGCCTGATGAATCTGAGGTGGGTAACCTGGAGGGGGACATTCTAAGGAGCATATTATAGTCTAGGGAGCCATTATACTGTGTGAGAGCCACCAAGGAGTGTTATACTTTGTGGGGGCCATTGAGGAAGTATTATAATTTATGCAGGTCAGATATTTCTAGGTGGTGGTGATGCGGGGCCCAACAATGTATTAAAAAGGCCCTGCTGCCAAGTACTATCTATAAAAGAGCCTAAAATATCACTAGGTAAAAGCAAAGTTATGTTATGTTTGCATACCTGTTAAGGAGCCAGTAAAGTGGAACGCACTGTATAGTGACCCCATTTTGAAAACTTAATCACCTAAAAGAATTCAAAGGTCATAGTGAGCATCAGTTTTCCTAGATATAAATGTACAACGGATACTGAAAAGGGGATATGTAAGCTGTGCAGCATACATTGCGTAGACCAAATTCCTCACTATTTTCTACCAAAGTCTCCAAGGCTTCTTCCAAGGGACTGAGAGGAAAAGGAAGCCATTGGCAAAACATGTGTTGGAGCTGGAGGCCATGACTATCTACTCCAGGGGTTCTCAAACCTTTCAAACAGGTGGTCAGTTAAATCTCCCACAAACCATTGGAGGGCCAAAATATAGTTAAAAAAAATATCAAGATTATATGCTCCACAGTAGCGCCCCCCACAGTAATAATAATAAATAATAAATTTTATTTATATAGCGCCAACATATTCCGCAGCACTGTACAATTTGTAGGGTTCAAATCCAGACAGAAAGATACATTACAAAGAAAATTATTTCACACAATGGGACTGAGGGCCCTGCTCGCAAGAGCTTACAATCTATGAGGTAGAGGGGGTGACACAAGAGGTAGCAGGGGCGGCATTGCTTATGCAGAGGTCAGACACTAATAGAGGTGACTGTCATTGCATAAACATAAGACTTTATGAGCAGTTGACAGTCGTGTCCTGTAACATGTGGATGGAGCTTGGACAGATAAAGTTATCCTTAGATGACATCATATCATGTGGGGAAGTGTGGGAGCGGAGACAGAGGAGGGTTAAGGGTTTATGTTAGACATTGTGATAGGCCTGTCTGAAAAGATGCGTCTTTAGTTTGCGTTTGAAACTGTAGAAATTGGGAGTTAATCTGATTGTCTGGGGTAGAGCATTCCAGAGAAGTGCTGCAACTCGGGAGAAGTCTTGTATATGAGCGTGGGAGGTTCTGATAATAGAGGATGTAAGTGTTAGGTCATTGAGTGAGCGGAGAGCACGGGTTGGGCGGTAGACAGAGATGAGGGAGGAAATGTAGGGAGGGGTGGCATTATGGAGAGCTTTGAGGATGAGTGTGATAACTTTATATTTTATTCTATAATGAATAGGCAGCCAATGTAGTGACTGGCACAGACCAGAGGCATCGCTGTAGCGTCTAGCCTGATAGATGAGCCTGGCCGCTGCATTCAGAATAGATTGTAGAGGGGAGAGTTTAGTGAGGGGAAGACCGATTAGTAAGGAGTTACAGTAGTCAAGGCGAGAATGAATCAGAGAGACAATAAGTGTCTTTAGTGTATCTCTGGTAAGGAAAGGGCATATTCTGGAGATGTTTTTGAGGTGGAGGTGACATGAACGTGCGAGTGATTCAATATGAGGGGTGAAGGAAAGGTCTGCATCAAACATGACCCCAAGGCAGCGGGCCTGCTGCCTAGGAGTTATAGTAAGGCCTGAGACTGCAATGGATATATCAGGGACAGATCTATTAGATGGTGGAAACAGTAGTAGCTCAGTCTTGGAGAGATTTAGTTTCAGATAGAGTGAGGACATGATATTTGAGACAGCAGAGAGACAGTTGCTGGTGTTCTGTATGAGTGCAGGGGTGATGTCATGGGAAGATGTGTATAATTGGGTGTCATCAGCATAAAGATGGTACCTGAAGCCAAATCTGGCGATGGTTTGTCCAATGGGGGCTGTGTAGAGAGAAAAGAGCAGGGGGCCTAGGACCGAGCCCTGAGGAACCCCAACAGCAAGGAAAAGCGGGGAGGAAACAGAGCCCGCAAATGATACACTGAAAGTGCGGTCTGAGAGATAAGAGGAGAACCAGGAGAGCACAGTGTCATTGAGGCCAACTGAGCGGAGCATAGTGAGGAGGAGATGTTGGTCAACAGTGTCAAAGGCTGCAGAGAGGTCCAGTAGAATAAGAAGAGAGAAGTCACCATTGGATTTAGCCATTAGGAGATCATTGGAGACTTGGAGATCATTATACGCTCCACAGAAAGCCCCCCACTGTATTATATGCTCCACAGTACACCCCCTCCACACACAGTATTATATGCTTCTCAGTACGCCCACTCCCACACAGTATTATCTGCTCCTCAGTACACCCACCCACACTGTATTATATGCTCCTCAGTACGACCCCCGCACAGTATGATAAGGTCCTTAGTATTTCCCCCATACACAGTATTATATGCTCCTCAGTAAGCACCCCAAACACAGTATTATATGCTCCTCAGTACACCCCCCACAGTATTATATGGTCCTCAGTAAAAAAAAACAACACAGTATTATATGCTCTTCAATACGCCCCCTCACATACACAAAGTATTATATGCTCTTCAGTACAAACCTACACTCACACACACATACACACATTTACTTATATTTACCGCGCGTCCTCCTCCTTCAGACTGCAGGCGTGATAAGTTATGTCATGAGTGCACATGCAGCGGGCCGGACAAAGGTCCGAGGGCTGTAATTTGAAGACCTCTGATCTTCTCAATGGCTCTGGTTCATATATGGGACATGTTATCGTGCTACCTCTTTTTTATTTTTCGTATCTAGACTTCATCCACATGGATTGTTGCAAGGGTTCTTCTTGGCATGATTTTATTATGATTTTTCTTGGATCCCTATATTATGTATTTGAATTGTACATCATACGTTTGTTGTGTTATATTTTGTGTAGTATGGGTAGCCATAACTTTCCATCCTTTGCTTTTTTATATGTTTTTAATGAAATGACTATTGGCTACATCTATTGTGATTAATAAAGAGTAATATATTTTTGTCTGAATAATATCAATGAGATATTCTTTTGGGGTACTTATTTAGGTTCATAACGTTGGATTGCAGTATAATTGGAGTATAAGTTTTGCTTTGGCACAATGCCATAGCACAATTGGCACAATTTACCATAATTTTTTTGTAAATAAACATTGACTTACAGTATAAATGACTTTTCTCACTGTTTTACTGTAGACTTTCCATAACTAAAAACTGAATTGCAGTTAATTAACAATGGTGTATAACTTTTACTTTCACACAATATGCCAGTTTGGGATGACACCAAATTGTCACTTCACTTTCACACATATTCTATCTGAAAATTGTTCTGCAGCAGCACTGAGACATGGCTGCTGTTCTTCTCTGACAATGACTCCTAGCTCACAAAATTGTATACTAATTAAATCTAAGTATTTATTCTGTGATCTCTCCTCTCTCTTCCCTCTATTCCCACAAGATGGCAACCTCTTGGTTGCGATGTTATATAGTGGCTATGAGTACCGCAGTTACTATGATTGTCTATTAGGGGCTGCCTGCAGTACACTATGGGAAAGCCTCCCTAGTCCTCATAGTTTTATGAGCCCTCTTCTTTCTCTTCTTCTCTACTTTCACATTGACCATTTTAGATGACTTATCTGGAACTAACCACAAGCGTTTCAGATTTAGTAACATCAAAACGTTTTGAAAAAATTTGTATTGAATCTTATTTGTTACAAATTGATTTGCAGATCTCTACTGTCCACTCACACTATTCACTTCTGATCAAATCAACCTTATTTTCTGGGTGGTTATTGTGATGGACATCACTTATTCCTATAAGGCTAGGTTCACATCTGTACATGGGTCTTTGTTATTTGAATCCAATGGAGAAACCTGAATGATGGAGACCTGGACCACTAAAACAGCAGTTACCCGTGGACACTAGAGATGAACAAGTAGTATTCGATCGAATACCTAGCTGGCATAGGAATGCGTGTAATCTGTCGAACACCAAGGGGGTAATCGCATTGAATATTCAAAGCGTTTAACCCCTTGGTGTTCAGCCGATTACGCGTATTCCTATGCCAGTGAGGTATTCGATCGAATACTGCTCACTCATCACTAGTGGACACCTGCGGACCCCATAGACTATAATTCCATGTCCTCCATGCAATGGAGACTCCAGCACAGATGTGAACCTAGCCTGAGTACTATGGAATTTATTGCCCTTCATTTTATAATAAAAGAACAGACGCAAGAGAACAAAAGAACATTGAGTCCATTTAGAGAGTAACTTCTTTATTGTTCCTGTTGACAAAGTTATATGAGTGCTTTATTTTTTTGTGAGACAGAATGTGCACCATCTTTGGGTATATATATTGTCTCTTGTAGAAAATGAAAACAGTAATTTAGCGGAAAAAAAACTACCAAAAAACTGTAATTCAGCAATTATTATAAATTTTTTTGTTTTTCAACATTTTCCATGGAATATGAATGACTTGATAACTTATGTTGATTTATATGATTTTTACCATATCAAATATTTAGTTTTAGGTTTTAGCACTGTTTTACTAGTTTGCACAATAAATAATAGTTTTATGTTACTATATTCTGACACACATCATTTTTTATTTTACCATTGACAGCGCTGTATCAGAGCTTGTTGTTGCAGAACAAGCCGCGGTATTTCAGTATATATCCCTGCCTCTGACATAAACTTATATTTTTCTGTGATTTTCAGATCCAAAGGGGGTAATTAGGTGACATAGTGAGACCCCTCCCTATGAAAACCACTTTGTCTACACAGCTTTGTCCACTTCTGATAAACATGCACTGTATAAAATGCTGGGATACTGGAATAAATTCTCCCCATGGGTTACAGCTACAAAGATAGGGTGTTCAGCAGATCCCTGCAGTAATTGCTCAATGAATTCTAATGCTAAAACTGAATTTCTGGTAGTTTTAAAGACAGGTTATTGGGCAGGGACTTTACATACACAAGAAGATATCTTGGCCACAGTTAGGAAATCATTGCTGGGTTTCTGAAGTGCCAGACCATGAAAATATCCTGCATTCATGGTCACATCACATGGCAACCTTTGAAATCTTTTAGAACTCTTTACATTTCAGTGACAGCTTATTAGTCCTTGTAAGTCCTTATGTCTAAATACGTGCGTAATACATTGAAAGCATAGGGAAAAAAGCCTCCCATTGATTTCAATGGGGAGCGCACATATGCCGGCTCCCATTCAAGTCAATGGGAGCTGCTTTTTACGCGCTCATTCTGAACATGTTTTTTATGATCAGAACGAGAGCAGCGTTACATCGTGTGAAGGCTCCCTTAGACTCCGCCTCCTCACAGACGAGCCTCCGGCAGAACCACCGTTGATTGGCCGAATGCTGTACACTGGCCAATCAACGCTGGTCAATTCATTCCTATGAGAAAAAGTCAGCTCCCTCATAACAGCAAGCTGCCTGCTCCTAGCAAGGACGAGCCTGCTGCAGAACCAGTATTGATTTGCTGAATGCTATACACTGTATAGTATTCGGCCAATCGACGCTGGTTCTGAATCTAATATTTACTGCGAATAGCTAGTAGTAGCTCGCTCATCTCTAGTTTAGATGTCTTTTTAAAATAAAATAATACTGATGCTTATGGAAATGTATAGAATGTCATGCTCTTTCCCATCCCTTGGATAAAATTGATGGACATATATCTTTTTTTCAACTGTACTAACTATATAAGTGATATAATTGTGTAATGGGTGCATGGTGTTCAAAATGGTGATCAACTGGTCATAACCAGAACTCTAGTCTTCTTTAGTAGCCAACATGCCCCTTGCTTGACATCGCAAGGTCACTGATTTTCCTCTTTTTTCAAGCTTATTCTATTAGCACAGAATGTCCACTACTCTCTAGTTCTATTACAGTAGAGAGAAAGGGTTAAAGGGGTTTTCCCATGAACAGAACCATATTCAAATTTGTGGATAATTAAAAGTTAATGATTCTTTCAAATATAAATAAATAAACAAACATTTCTGATAGTTTCAACGTTTTTCTCTATTTATGTTGGTGGCAATATTTTGTCTTGATCTTTTGCTAATGGCTACAACCATGAACGCAAGAACTGTCTGTATTTCAGGACATGTCAGAAATACAGGACAAGTTATCAAGCAGGGATGCTACATGCACAAGAAGATAATCTGACCATAGTTAGGAATTCATGGCTGGGTTTCTGCCAGACCATGGAATACTCCTACATCTTCTTTTGATCACATCTATTGGCAACCTATCAAGACAAAAGACTATCACGCTAAGATAGTTAGAGTAAATATTTTAAACTCTTTAAATCTCTTTAACTTTGATTAGATTTTCCTTTATAAATAAGAAATAGGGATTTTTTTTAAAAATAAAGAACACTAAATATATATCAATCTAGTAGTGCATTATTTTTTGTGAGATAAATTACCAATTAGTGTCGAATTAAATTGAAGGGCAATACGATTTCTGTTCATATTCTAAAACATTGAATCTGGCCATGCATTGTGGGGGATAACTTCTACTAATGTTGATTCTGCATAAGATAATGAATAACTTTCAGTAGCTTCCGCCATGACCTGTAGAGGTAGCCCTGTTGTGACCTGCTTTACCAGGTTGTGGGAGAGTCAGGTGCTTCCACTTCTACAGAGTTTCCGGTGGGGTCGGTCAATATCCCAATTATGGATTAGACAATTTTGCAGTGTAAAGTTGTTCTAAATTTTCTACATCTTCAAAGAAAGTTTGTCCCACTACCAAGAAATCATGGGTTGACTTCATCTGAAGATATTTCAATTAACCAACAACCAACTTTTCTGCTTCACTAGTAGTTAAAAAAAAAAAAAAGGTCTACATGTGGGGAGTCACACAACTACCACAGACGGGTGGCCTTATACTCTTACTATAAACTGGCAATCATAGACACACATGTATTCCTCTCTCTGAAGAGTAAAAAGGGGTGATGGAGTGTGAAAAACCTCCTTGCATGTAACAGTTTGATTCTCAACATGGCTCAGGAGTGTGGTGATGTCATACCATTTCCCTACGCCATAGACTTTGTAGACTTCAGAGAAGAATATTAGAAGAAAAAAAGTTTATACAGAAAGAGACATTAGTATTTCAAATGTCCTTGTTTGTTATGCTTGTTAACACTTTTTTTTAATTATTTTTTTGGATGTCCAATTATAACCATATTGATTTTCTGCAAATAGTCAGGTGTAGATTACAGTAAGGAGATGGTTCCAATGTTCAATAAAGCAGATAGGGGACATTATTTTTGGAGGGGGTTTTATGGTAACTTTTAAACACCTATATAATTCCTTTATATATTCAATTTCTTTTTGAACTATTCCTTACCATGGAATCTAACTACTGTGAATACATATGCATTTTTAGATTTTTTTTATTGGTTGAAGTGAATTGAAGTGGTAGAACCAGCTGTCGAATTGGAAGTTAATTTTCTAAGTCTTGGTTCTTCTTTAATTCAAATCAAGTTTTGTTCTAATAGATGTGTTAGCTACTTTGATACAAAGGTGTAAAACTATATCCCAAATTAGTAACTGTAAGGGGTGTACACAACATGCTCAGTGAGATACATCTCATCATGATATCTCATCACAGAAGACAACAAAGGTCAACTTTTCATTGACTTTGCTGTGGATTTTATTGTCTTCAGTAATATGATATCATGATGCAGAAATGCATCCCAATGCAGAAAGATGGGTTTACTTTACAATATCTGTACATTAAAGAGGGGGGCTAGAAGGATATAGAAGTTCAGTATATAGTATACTAGTTTTTCCACTTGTTTCTTAGAAGTGCATTGGTTTCCTATTTTCTTTGAATTGCCTGTATATATTAGTGTCATAGCAGTGGAAGGATCCCACTGCACTTAGTGGCAAAGGCAGGAGATGGTAGAAGTCTTAGTGACAATAACAGTGCTCCAGAGATCTCAAGACCCTCCCCCAAATCAAAAGCCTCAATCTCAGTTTACATAAAACTCCAAGGTTGTTTTTCTCCAAATCTACAAAAGTGTCATATATAACAACAGCATGAAATGCACTTTAGACTATGGTGGTGACAGTTGAATATGGTAAGAGAAGTGGTAGACTCCTTTATAAATCATGTTTTCTAAAAGCAACGTGATCTCCTGATAAGTTAAAATGGAGGCATGTGTGAACTGCAACTTTTCAAGGTTTCTGTTGGCATGTTGTGATGTGTTGGATTGGTTTCATGTTAACTAAACTGGAGATCAGTTATGTCTTGTCACATCCATAAATCTACAATATATCTAACAACAAGAATAGCAATAAGAGACAGTAATTATGCTAAACTTTAACATTACTATCATAAAAGACAAAGACGTTTTATTGACAATGCTAATAATTTTAACTACACAAGGTAATCTATAATACCAAGCCAAGGCCGCCGACATACCACAAAGAAGTTACAGTAATAAACTCTATACAACTACTTTATAATCTTTACTTATCACTGTGCGATATTCTCACTCATAAACTCAGATCACTACAAATGGATTATATGGGAAATATAGAAATTTTAGATAATAAAATGTAACCTTTATTGATATGTATTAAAACTTTATAGTGTCCAAATAAAATCACATTAAGCAGTTCTAAAATTAATTTCTCATGCTTTTGACCCCGGAAGGCATTTGGTATAGAATTGCTTTAGTAAGTTTGGGATGTATCCACAACTAGTAGTGGTATTATGTCTCCTTACCTTTACATATATTGTAAAATACATAGAGCATATGTAGTCTTCCTAGGATATGAACAGTAGTTTGGGTTAAACTTTATTATCTAGAATTTCTCTATTTGCCATACAATCAATTTCCAATGATCTGTACTTTATCATCTTGTTTCACCACAGAATATTTTATTGTGAACTATAGCATATAAACCTATGCATGGACAAGGTTTATTCCAAATGTATTACTTATTTACATTTTCCTTCAGCTGTGATTCCTTGATTAATTATATATTATTTAATCTAAAATACAATAGAATATTTATTTTCATAAGTCAATACGAAAGAGAATATTTGAATCTGTGATTTTAGTCAATAGCAGAGAAAAAGTGTAAATTAAAATGCTCTAAGAATTTCACAAAGGTTAAAGACTGTGACAAGAGAACAGACTGTGTTTATAAAAGAGTTTTCATTCTTTTTTTTTTTATAACTAAATGAATCTTGCAAGACAATCAATCTTTTCTAAGACAGTTAGTATCAGACCACCAACTTCAAACCAGAAAGAACAACAGATCAATAAATCTTGAACTTTTCCTTTTTCCCCTCTTTCAAGTTTAACAAAACAGTTATTCTAACAGCTAAGCCTAAAGCCGATATTTAAACAATTCTATTCTAAGGTCAGAATGTTCCCAGACAAATGATGATTTGCTAGTTATTTTTTTTTTCTATTCATTTTGTAAATTGGAATTTTTAGTGTCTGCTGTGGACTATTACAAATAATTTTTCTACTTTTTTAATCAGGGACATCATTAGTTTAGAAGCCTTATTGCTGTGAGTACAATGTGAATGTTGGACTGATAAATAAAACTTAGCTAATTAGGTAGTTACAATCTTACTTAGGGATAGATGCACATCTTTATTTCCTAAGGCCGCATTCACATTGAGCCGGAGTCTCTGTTGGTGTTGGCCTGATATCAGAAAATGAAAAGTCTTCACATACAGCTTTTTTATCCATCGGTTTTTCGGTTCGAAATAACAGACCCTCCACCGGGCCAGAAAACAGAGAGATGGCGCAGTGTCAATTTAGCGTGACAAATAATTTTTACACATTAATTTTGGTTTCATGAAGTAGATGTATTTTTTATGTTGTAACTACTAGTTATTTACTTGTAAAACAGGGCCATGGTCATATTTGAGGCACGTTGTATATTTAAAGTTACACTACAGAAATAAAGTAGGTGTTGCAGTCCTACCTTATCTATGTCTGTATCTTAACTTTAAACAAATCCCCTGACTTTAATGTGACAATTTAGATCATCTTTTCCATTTTTAATATGTGAGTTGAAGTATAAACATATGTGTATTATACCAGCTCTACTGGCCAATCTAAAAACTGTAATGTTTCAAGACTTACTTTTATGTGAATATTAACAAACAAATAAGCTATGTCTATTTCATAAATGACATGGTAAGTTGATAAAAATACTTACATAATATGATTTTCTGATAATACTGTGAATTACATTTAAATGAGATAAAGCTATGTGTGAATCCCACGAGGTACTGTACATGAAGAAACTCCATCTACACTCACTGACAATAAATAAATAACACGTTCAGACTGAAATGTGGGATTGCTGCAAAACTCAGCATACAGTTAAGTCTCCGGCATATATGTAATCGATTACAGGTATGGTCTGATTAGACATTGAGTTTTGGACAATAGGGCATAAAAGTGTTTCCCCTACTGTCCTATAAAAAAGTTTCCAGGGACTCTTACCTCCAGGTGAGAGACCATTGACTGCTATACAACAAACATTTTACCCAGTTAACAAAGATGAAATGATGAAGGCCAATATAATGGATCACAGTAAATACTGTTGATAATAACTAGAGATGAGTGAACAGTAAAATATTCGATATTCGTTATTCGTTTCGAATAGCCCCTCAATATTCGGCTATTTGAACGAATATCGAACCCCATTATAGTCTATGGGGAAAAACCATTAATTTCAGGGGAATCCCAAATTTGACTCAGAATTGTCACTAAGTCCACTAGGACACCTCAGCAAATAATGACAACACCTCTGAAATGCAACTGGGACAGCAGAGGAAGCATGCCTGGGGGCATCTAACAAGCCCAAGTCACAGTTTTACCCCACCATCACAGCCTATCAACTACACACTTTCCACACTCATAAAAAAACACTATAAAAGTGGAAAAATACCTGGAAACCTTCTTTCCTCCTCAATTGGATGGACAGAAACCCAAATTTTAAGCTAAAGAAACATTGCAAAGCACCCCTTTAAATCACATTGCCCATGACAACCACAGATGGAATAGACAATGGGAAATCCAACAGTACCCACCCTTAACTGTCATTGTGTATGTGTGTGTGTGTGTGTGTGTGATGACTAGAGCCTTGATGACTAGAGCAGCAGTGTTTTATTTTTTGGCCCTTCAGGTGACTAGAGCCATGCAGCAGCAGTGTTTTATTTTTTGGCCCTTGGGGTGACTAGATCCATGCAGCAGCAGTGTTTTATTTTTTGGCCCTTGGGGTGACTAGAACCATGCAGTAGCAGTGTTTTATTTTTTGCCCCTTGAGGTGACCCCTAAAAAAATTAGATTTCAGGCCCTTGGGGGTGAGCATTAAAACATTAATTTTCAGGCCCTTGGGGAGCCCTAAAAAAATATTTTGCAGGCCCTTGGGCTGGAGCCCTAAAAAATTGCTTTGCAGGCCCTTGTGGGGTATCCATGAAAAATTAATTACATTTTTTTAAAAATGTGGGCTGGGTTGGAGGAGGATGATGATGATGATGATGAGTGAATTGGGCGTCCATGTCCTCGCCCACATCCCCTGGTGCTACTGACGAGGGACACTGCTGGCAGCCCCTCTCAAGTACCTGGACTGTGGATTGGATACCCAGCTGGATATCCACATCCACGTCCTTGCCCATGTCCCCTGCTGCTACTGTTGAGGGGCACTGCTGGCAGCCCCTCTATAGTACCTGGACTGTGGACTGTATACCCACCTGGATATTCATGTCCATGTCCTCGTCCATGTCCCCTCCTGCTACCCTGCTACATAAATGGCAGGTTCACTGTATGTTTCTCACACTGAGAACAAGCTCTCCCAATCACTCCAAAACGAAAATGAGACGAAGATGCCAACACTATTCTTAAGTATCAGAGGTCACATGTTTTCGTCAGCCAATGTTTTTTTCCATTTTTTTTTCAATGCCTACATTGTCGTAGTTCCTGTCCCAACTCCCTTGCAGTTATTGGTGCAAAAAATGCGCCAGGGAAGGTGGGAGGGGATACAAATTTTTACTGCATTTGCCGCATGTTATTCAATTGGAATCGAGTATATCGAACAGCCTGATATTCGATTGACCGACACCGAAGACCTCCACCGACCCCCTCCTCCGCATTCCTGCATGCTCTATTATGTCCCTTAGTAAGTATTATTCTTGGCCCTACCAAACGACATGTACTTCCCGCATAGAGACGAATTAACCAAACAAATGTTAGCAGCAGCCAAACTGCCCAATTTTGGCGTTAACAGATTGCTCCACCGATCTCACAGTGGGAATCGAAGGTTCAGGAGCTTGCTCACTTCGAAGAGCTAGTAGCCTGGTCCGATTAGAAAAATTGAAAAGTTCAACAAAATCTGGGCCCCATGGCTGAAGACACGAACTGCATCTCCTCTTGACTAGCTGATCAGACTTACTGCCCTCTGAGAATTGTACTTCCTCACTTAGCTTCTCCTTCAGGCACAATATTTAAAGACTACAATACCAATAACACAGTAGATAGTCAGATACTGGCTGTGTTCTTTGTCTCATCTGCTCCCCCTCCTTTTTCCCCTCACAGTCCTCACCTAGCCCTATTGCCCCACCTAACAGCCCACATAGCGAATCACAGAACATTACCACCGCTGACGAACTATAGACAACGTATCTGTTCTGCATTTATCCATCTAGCTAGGTTGCTTTATGCTTTTTTTTTTTTGCTATTCATTTAAAATTGTTGGATAAGCTGTACCCCTACCCCTTTTCTTTTTTTCTGTACCCCCATAACCTCTCTTTTTGAAAACCAATAAAACTTGTCGAATTATTATGTCCCTTAGTGGCCCCTGCACACAGTATTATCCCCCATAATGGCCCCTGCACACAGTATTATCCCCCATAGTGTCCCCTGCACACAATATTATGTCCCTTAGTGGCCCCTGCACACAGTATTATGTCCCTTAGTGGCCCCTACACCCCTACACACAGTATTATGTCCCTCAGTGGCCCCTACACACAGTATTATCCCCATAGTGGCCCCTGCACACAGTATTATGTCCCTCAGTGGCCCCTGCACACAGTATTATGTCCCACTGTAGACACCCATAAACAATTATTATGCTCTGGGGTCTTTTCAGACCTGTCACCGGGCCCCCTAATGTCCCAGACCCTGTGGCAGCTGCCTCCGCTGCTTTTGCGGTAGTTACGCCACTGCTTATATGCCATAATGTTACAGGCATAGTATTATTAGCAAGTTCTGTTTTCTATGATAGTCAGTGCTAGTACGTCTGATGATGCTCAGCCTTGCTTAGCACTCTCTGTACCATTGAATTTGTCCTTGTAAAGACACCTCTGGGCGTTGCCTTCCACTTCACCAGGCCTCCATAACATTCAACACATGAACCTCACTTTTGTTAGACTTACATGTGGCATCTGACATCCTTACATGATTACGTCATTACATGATAGCTCAGATATGGTGATACTTACCACACAGCATTCCTATATAATCTGGACCTGCTACTGCAGCGGCATATTCGTACTCTGAAACTGTACCCCTCTTCCTTTCTATCCGCAAATCCAAAAGCAATCAGGTAAGCTAACGTAAAATATATATATATATATATATATATATATATATATATATATATATATGCTACATCCCAAGAATTTGTCACATGGTCCTCGTGGGAGGTGAGGTGGAATTGCTGGTGGTCAATAAGTATATTTAAAAAATATTATTTTTTGAAACTTTTGTTATAAACCAAAAAAATAAAATAATCCCAATTTTAAGCCAGGCTTATGAACAGTCATGAACAATGAGACCCGATTCAGCTGGTGGAGGGACAGCCTGCCCAATGGCATGCGTCAAACTGCCAGAACAAAGACCATTTGGTGAATAAAAGGATTTGGGAGGATATAACACCCATGATCAGTTGATGGGAGGATTTAAACCTTAAAAATCAGATGGCAACAGGTAAGTAGTAATATATATATTTTTTTATTATTTAACAATATTATAATAATTCACATTTTAATGTAATATTTAGAAAGGTAATTACATTTTTGAAAGTTAGCTTTTTAAAATCCATTTATAGTCTTGTAAAAAAAAATCAAGTCATCTGCTTATTTTCTTAATTTCACATCTATTCAAAAATTATAACATAGAACCACCCTCGTCCAGAAAAAAATTGAGTGACTTGTTAAAGTATTCATACTCCTTGAACTTTTTCACATTTTGTCACCTTACAACCACAAATTTAAGAGTATTTTATTGAGATTTTAAGTGATAGACCAACACAAAGTAGCACATATTTGTGAAGTGGAATGAAAATGATACATGGTTTTCAAGATTTTAATCAAATACAAATTTGAAAAGCATGACATCAAAAGTATTCAGCCCCCTGTATGCTGATACCCCTAAATATAATCCAGGGCAATCAATTATCTTCAGAAGTCTTACTAAGTTATTAGAATCCAGATATGTGTAATTTAGTCTCACTATAAATACCCCTGTTGTGTGAAAGCCTCAGTGGTTTGATAGAGATCACTAGTGAACAAACAGCATCATGAAGACCAAGGAACTCACAAACCAGTCAGAGATAAAGTTGTGGAGAAGATTAAAGCAGGGTTAGGTTATAAAAACATATCCCAAGCTTTGAGTATTCCAAGGAGCACTGTTCAATCCATCATCCAAAAATGGAAAAAGTATCTTTAACTACAATCTTTCCAAGACATGACCATCTACCTAAACTGATAGATCAAGCAAGGAGAGCACTGGTCAGAGAAGCAGCCAAGAAGTCCTTGGTCAATCTGGACAAGCTGCAGAAAGCCACAGCTCAAGTGGGAGAAACTGTCCACAGGACAACTATAAGTCATGCACTCTACAAATCTGGCCTTTATGGTAGAGTGGCAAGAAGATAACCATTGTTGAAAGAAAGACATAAGATGTGGTGTTTGCAGTTTGCCACAAGCCATATATGGGACTCAGCAAACATGTGGAAGAAGGTGCTCTGGTCAGACAAGTAACACTACTCATCAATCATTAACACATTATCCCCACCATGAAAGATGCTGGTGGCAGCATCAAGTTGTGTTAAGGTGGTCAGAGTAGATGGATGGAGCGCACAGCTACAGTGGAATGGTTTAGATCAAAGAATATTCATGTGTTAGAATGGTCCAGTCAAAGTCCAGATCTAAATTGCTGTTCACAGACGCTCTCCATTCAATGTGGTTGAGCTTGAGCTATTTTGCAAAGAAGAATCTCGATCTCTAGATGTGCAAAGCTGGTAGTGACATACTCTAGAAGACACACAGTGGGACTCTATTAACTAATTAAGTGACTTCTGAAGGTAATTGTTTGCACTGGATTTTATTTGGGGATATCAAAGTACATTGGGCTGAATGCTTTTGCAAGTCACACCTTTCAGATTTTTATTTGGTTAAAATTTTGAACACCATGTATCATTTTCTCTCCTCTTCACAATTATCTGCTTTGTGTTGATCTATCACTTCTCAATAAAATATGTTTGTGGTTGTAAGATGACAAATGTGAAAAAGCTCAATGGGTATGAATACTTTGGCAAGGAACTGTAAAGTTTTTAATGGAAAAAAAAGTCTTGTTAAACAATAAATTGTAAAAAAACATTTACCTATTTCCTTCAAGATATGGTAATAAGAACTATGTTAACAGAAAATGCAAGATTTGTCTTGAGATTCAAATGTACATTAGGGATTTTAATAGCTCCCTCAATAATGGAACATAAATCACTTAAGAGTCTTTTAAGGAAACTTTTTAAACAAGGAGATAGGATTTAGATAATGTGGGAAATGCAAAATGTGCAGCTCCATAAAATGCTACGCATACCAATTGGTTAAACAGTTCCAAGACACAGAAGGTCAAACCAACTATGAGATTAAGGAACATATAACATGTTCAACATAACAAGTAATATATGTTTTACATTACAAA
Organism: Leptodactylus fuscus; assembly: GCF_031893055.1. Classification (NCBI taxonomy): domain Eukaryota; kingdom Metazoa; phylum Chordata; class Amphibia; order Anura; family Leptodactylidae; genus Leptodactylus; species Leptodactylus fuscus. The sequence goes on from NC_134267.1 coordinate 86,172,258, forward strand.
TGTAACAATGGCAAAATAGAGGGAACAATATTTTGCAGTGAAAAAGATAACCCGAAGTTGGTCTAAAGGTTACTACATTAAGAAATTGTTGCAAAAAGATTCATTTTGATTTTAGTTAGATTGAAAACCACAGCGCTTAAAGAGGACCTTTCATCAGATTGGGCACAGGCAGTTCTATATACTGCTGGAAAGCTGACAGTGCGCTGAATTCAGCGCACTGTCGGCTTTCCTGATCTGTGCCCTGGGTAAAGCGCTATCGATCCCGGTACTGTAGCGCTTTACAGTCAGAAGGGTGTTTCTGACACTTAGCCAGGGACGCCCTTCTGCCCAGCAGCGCCTATTGCGCTGTACTGTGGAGCGGGGAGTAACGCCCCCTCCCTCTCCTGCTAATACTCGTCTATGGACGAGCTGTGTGAGCCTACCAGTTAGGGTTGAGCCGATGTTGAGATTTCAGGATCGTTTTTAAGATCCGATTTCCGATCATTTTCCATCCGAATCCGATCCTGATCCCAATTCCGATCGTATAGGATTTTTTAATGATCAAAAATCAGAATTTAAAAACGATCCTATTCACTACACAAAGTGGAGTCCAAAAATTGAGCACTTCAACTTTTGGACTCCATGCTGTATAGTGATTAAAAAATCTGCCGGCTACTTAGCTACCCTCGCTGTCTGGTTACCTGCACAGAACCACTGCCACTCCCCGTTGTTCTCGGTCCTCTCTTCTCTCATTCACATGCCTGCAGAGTGTCGTATGCGCCCCCGCCTCCCTAGGCTAGTGTTACTGATGCTGGGAGTAGGCAGGGCTTGTTATGACTTTGGAGAGTGTGGGTGGGTACAGGGTGGGGAAACATGAGTGCATGGCGCTCTGCAAGCGTGTGAATGAGAGAGGAGAGGACATAGAACAATGACCCGGAGCTCCGGGCAGCGGCAGCGGTTCTATTTTAGATGGGATTGGTACCTGATTGTGATCGTGAAATTTACTCGATCGACGATCTTTTCCGATCCCGATCGCTCAACCCTACTGCTAGTGCATATTTTATTTTATTATTATTGCCTTAGTAATGGTTACTGTCTAAGTGATAGTATCCATTAGTAAGGTAGGGCTTAGTTTTGGCCTTTAAATTACCAACTCTAACCCCCAATTAGATCTGGGAAGAGACTTTCCCAACTATGGTAGTGCAGAGCTGCTTCTTTACATACTGAATGATTATGAAAAATGGGGGGTCCACACATTGTTTTATTTTGAATAAATATATATTTGAAAACAATGGGGTCTCTGCACTCGTAGTTATGTCAACACCAAAATGAACTGCTTCATCACTGCTATATTTTTCATTGCTTATTGCAGTGATGAAAACCAAGGGAGCCAGAAATGGATATTGCTCACCTCCATTCCCCAAAAAAGTGAAATCACTTATTGCAATGAAGGGTCCACAGGGAGCCAGCAAATAATACTGCTTACCACCGTTGCCCCCTCAAGCAGTTAAAGGGGTTGTCTAGGATATTTTATTATTGTGGTTGGAGAAGGTGAAACCAAAACATACTTAGGGAACGTTTACGCGCCTTGTTTGCCCTCTATCAGTCCACTGGGTTTCCATTCTATTCCCCAGAGAAACTGCATAGGGGACGCCTCCCCGCCGGTCAGTTTTAAAACCCATTCATTTGGGTTTTAAAAGCAAACCACCAGTGTCCATATGTAGCCTCTCCGCAGGGAAACAATTTTTTTTTTTTGGGCTGGACACAAAGTTGGACAGACAGACTAACACAAGGCGCACAGGGACGCAAGTGTGAATGCTCCCTCACCTGCCCTTGGTGCTCCAGTATCCCAGTCTGCTGTCTGTTCCCAGAGCATCAAGGAAAGGGGAGCTTTTTTTTTTTTTCTTTATTTTATCTTCCCTGGCCTCCTGCTGCAATAATAAAATATCCTGGACAACCCTTTTAATCATGTTCATATTACAACTACAATGAACCCCTTCTTGGCCATCAATCAGTGATTCTATTGTTTACATGGAAGTTTTGATTGCAGGCCCAGGGAACCAGCAATGAATACTGTTCACTGCTGCTCCCAAGACACAGTATGTTGTAGGGTACTGACAAGCACAATGTGGGTATACAGCCTTAAGGCCGTGGCCACACGGACCGGAAACGTTGTGATTTGCCTGCAGCAGAGATACTGCGGGAAAAATCGCGGCGTTGTGCATTGCAGGCAAAGTGGATGGGATTCGTGCGAATCCCATCCCCACTTTGCAGAAAAGATCGAAGCGCAGACACACTGCGATTTGCAAAGCCGTTGCGGCTTTCCCGTAGATATAATGTTAAGAGAAAGTTCGCAGAGGAAAAATCTGTGAACTTTCTCTTACACAATGGAGACTGCTGTGGCCCGATCTTAGTCTCCGCCTCCTCACAGACGAGCCTCCGGCAGAACCAGTGTTGATTGGCCGAATGCTATACACTGGCCAATCAACGCTGGTCAATGCATTCATATGAGAAAAAGTCATCTCCCGCATAACTGCAAACTGCCAGCTCTCCTGACTAGCAAAGACGAGCCTGCGGCAAATCAATGTTGGTTCTGCAGCAGGCTCGTCCTGTAAGGGCTGTAAGGGCCGGTTCACATTAGCGCTTGCCTCCCATCTGCAAGGAGTCTGTAAAAGGATCCCCCCCCCAAAACTAAATATAAGCGCAACTGCAAGCGCTGTGCAGTTAAACTGCATGGACCCCATTGACTATAATGGGGTCTGTGCGCTTTAACTGCACCGCACTCCTCCTAAACACTCTCCTCCTGCTACTCGTGGACTTGGTGACTTTCCTTTAGTCAAATAGTGGTTTCCCCTGAAACGAGCATTTTTTCCTATAGACTATAATGGGATTCGATATTCAATCGAGTAGTCGAATATTAAGGCTCTACTCGAAACGAATATTGAATCTTGAATATTTCACTACTCGCTCATCTCTAGTAATTTCCCATATGATAATATACAGTACGGTTTGTTTGCCTGACTGGTTGTACTAATTTTGTTTGTCAGTGGCTGCTACCTAAGGAGTTGCCTACAATTTTTATGGGTTACTATGACAACAAGCAATCTCTTACTGGGATTTATTGTACCAATGAATCATGAAGCTGAATATCTTAATGTTTTTATGCTTGATATTTGTATACTACCAAAACTTTTTTTTTATGTCTTATTTTATTTTGTGTACTTTCTATTTATTTTGTAACTTTGGTGACCTCCACTAATTTGTGTTTCTTAAAATTTACACGGATTTATACAGTAGCTATGAGAACATCATAGTTTTTTTCCTCTCGAATGAATGTGCTTCACAAGATTTTTATTGTTTTATTTATTTATTTTTTTTTTCGTTTTAAAATTTGATTTTTATTGAAGAATTTTTTTTTTGCAAAATCCAAGAAAAGCAAAACAACAGTGGGCCAAAGAGAGGAAAGACAAAAACCCGTGGCCAAATCCAGTACTATACATCAACTACAATAATCTAAACAACCTCTTATCTAATATAGACACTCAGGAGCATACACAATGATTACAAAAGCATGAACAGTAGTCCTAATAGTTCTCAAATGGCAGCCAATAACATTCTGAACAGGGCCTGCTCAAGGTGTGGGGGTGGGGGTGGGGGGGAAGGGAAGAGGAGGACAGGGAAGGTGGTGGAAGAATAGGGCAGGGAGGAAAACAAAATTGTTAAAAGTAAAAACAAATTTGGCATAATAAATAGAGATGAGTGAACAGTGAAATGTTCGAAGTTCGAAATTCGATTCGAGCAGCCGCTCAATACTTGACTGTTCGATTGAATATCGAACCCCATTATAGTCTATGGGAAAAAATACTTGTTAAGGAGGAAACCAATATTCGACTCAGGAGGGTCACCAAGTCCACTATGATACCTCAGCAAATGATGACAACACCTCTGGAATGCAACTGGGTCAGCAGGGGAAGCAAGCCTGGGGGCATTTAACACACCCCACTATCACAGCCTAACAGCTACACACTTTACACACTCAATACAACCTCTATGGAAACTGGAAAAATACCTGGAAACCTTCTTTCCTCCCCAATTGTATGGACAGAAACCCAAATTTTAAGCTAAAGAGAGATTAGCATGCGCTCCTCACAATTCCTGATATGACAGATGCGTTAAGCAGGGTGCAGGGTACAACGCAGACCAGGCCCGAGCACAAGGAACAGGTGTTACAATGGCTAGCGGATAATGCTTACACCTCCTTATCCACCAGACAGTCAGCCACTACCTCAAGTCCTCATCCTTGCCAAGAGTCTGGTCCACCTTCCTCCCAACATGCCCAATCTTCCCAGGACAGTCATCCCACATTTCCCCCCTCCCAGGAGAGGTTTTCAGGTCCTTTAACTGTCTCTCACTCTGTCCAACCACTTCACCAATCCCAGGAGCTACCAGACGACTTTGTGTGTTCTGATGCCCAAATCCTGGAGCATCCGCCATTTCCTGCCAATTTTGTGGTTGTGGACCCGCAACCAGAGTTTCTCAGCCTCAGTGTTGATGATGAGACACAGTTGCCATTAGGGCAGGCTGTGGTTATGTGCGGTTTGCAGTAAGAGGAGAGTGAGCAATTGGAAGAGGAGGTGGTGGACAATGAGGCCACCTACCCGACCTGGACAGGGGTGATGTCTAGCGGGGAAAGCAGTGTATATGTGGAGGCAAGCTAAGCAGGAAAAAAGTGGCTAGAGGCAGAGGCATGTCCCGGGACATTAGGGGCCCGGTGACAGCTGCTATCATTATTCTCGGAGGTCTTTTTGGACCCCCGAGTATAATGAAAGAGGCCCCCTGTTGGTGGAAGCTGCAGCAACGGCTGACACAGGAGCTGCAGGTCTGGCTCCTCTCAGTGCTTCAGGATGTTCCCCATCTCTCCCCCCTCCCTTTCTCTGCCTGTCCTTTGCCCACCAATAAGAGGGCTGAGGAGAGCCCAGGAGGCGGGGCTTATCCCTGCCGAGCTCCTGCCGTCCTGCACTAAAGAGGAGAGGAAGAAGAAGCTGCTCCAGGAAAATGAAACTAAAGATACACAGGTACATACTGGGGTTACTATACTTATTAATATCAGGCATTTGGGGTGATTACTTTTGTTTTAGTAACTCCATGTGCCTCATATTAATAGCAGTTAACCCTATCATGTCCCTCACATTAACCTCTGTGTGCCTCACCATAAGTTACTGATATGTGAGAAATATGGGGGTAATAGTAATGAAGATACTTTATTATTACCTCCATGTCTCTCACATATCAGTAACTCTTATGGTGAGGCACACAGGGGTTAATGTGAGGGACATGATGGGGTTAACTTCTATTAATATGAGGCACATGGATTGTAATTGTACTGCACATGACCAGATTTTTTTTATCCACAATTGCACTGGTATAGCGGTCAGCGGTGATGTGACAGTATTTAGTCCTGTAGGGGCCACTAAGGGACATAAAACTATGTGCAGGGGCCTCTAAGGACATAATACTGTGTGCAGGGTCCACTATTGGTCATAATAGAGCACGCAGGAATGCGTAGGAGGGACTCGGTCGAGATCTTCGGTGTCGGGGGGGCCCCATGTCAAAAGTTCTCCACGGGGCCCCGCCATTCCTAGTTACGCCACTGTGGGTACACACCGTGGAATGCTAGGTTTAGCGTACATACACTATGTGATCAAAAGTATCCAGACACCTGGCTGAAAATGTCTTACAAGTTCGTGGCACCCTCATCGGTAATGCTGGAATTCAATATGGTGTTGGCCCACCCTTAGCCTTGATGACAGCTTCCACTCTCACAGGCATATGTTCAATCAAGTGCTGGAAGGTTTCTTGGGGAATGGCAGCCCATTCTTCATGGAGTACTGCACTGAGGAGAGGTATCGATGTAGGTCAGTGAGGCCTGGCATGAAGTTGTCGTTCCAAAACATCCCAAAGGTGTTCTATAGGATTCAAGTCAGGACTCTGTGCAGGCCAGTCCATTACAGAGATGTTATTGTCGTGTAACCACTCTGCCACAGGCCGTGCAGTATGAACAGGTGCTTGATTGTGTTGAAAGATGCAATCGCCATCCCCGAATTGCTCTTCAACAGTGGGAAGCAAGAAGGTGTTTAAAACATCAATGTAAAACAACAAGGGGTGCAAGCCCCTCCATTACCGATGGAGGGCACCACAAGGTGCCTGGATACTTTTGATCGCATAGTGTAGGCTGACTATTGCTGTGTGTCCCACTTTTGTGATTGGAGGGTACACACCATGGCAGGCTGTGTTGGGCGTATATAGCCTGACAATTGGTGTGTATCCCAGATAGGTTTAGTGGGTACAAACCGTGGAATGCTGGGTTTAGTGTACATAGCCTGACAATTGATGTGTACACACTGTGACAACCTGGATAAAGTGTATATAGCCTGAGAATTATAATGGATATCCCACATTTTTTTGTGGGTACACACCGTTACAACCTGGATGAAGCGTCTATAGCCTGAGAATTATAATGTATACCCCACTGTTTTTTTGTGGGTACACACCGTGATAACCTGGATGAAGCGTATATAGCCTAAGAATTATAATGTATATCCCACAGTTTTTTTTGTGGGTACACACCGTGACAACATGGATTATGCGTATATAGCCTGAGAATTACAATGTATATCCCACTTTTTTTTTGTAGGTACACACCGTGACAACCTGGATGAAGCGTATATAGCCTTAGAATTAGAATGTACAGTATATCCCATGGATTTTTTGTGGATACACACCGTGACAACCTGGATGAAGCGTATATAGCCTTAGAATTATAATGTATATCCCACAGTTTTTTTGTGGGTACACACCGTGACAACCTGGATGAAGCGTATATAGCCTTAGAATTAGAATGTATATCCCACTGTTTTTTTGTGGGTACACACCGTAACAACGTGGATTATGCGTATATAGCCTGAGAATTACAATGTATATCCCACTTTTTTTTTTTTTGTAGGTACACACCGTGACAACCTGGATGACGTGTCTATAGCCTGAGAATTATAATGTATATCCCACTGTTTTTTTGTGGGTACACACTGTGACAACCTTGATGAAGCATCTATAGCCTGAGAATTATAATGTATATCCCACTGTTTTTTTGGGGGTACACACGGTATAATCCCCACCGTGGAAAGCTGGGTTGCACGGATACAGCCTGGCTTAATTGCTGTTAATCTCACTTTGGCGTTTGTGGGTAGACACTGCGCCAAGCTTGTTTGAGCTTCTCCCTTTAGTGTAGCTCTTAAAAGAGCTGTTGTGGTTCTTCTTCTTTGCTATTCCTGCCTAGCAGAATCTAAAAGCTATCTAGCCCTCAGCAGATCTCTGACCCTAAGTGAAAGCCGAGAATGAATCGAAGATGGCCGCCGCTGTTCTTATGAATCAGAGGTCACATGTCCTCGGCAGCCAATGGCTTTTTTCTATTTTTTTTTTTTTCAATGCCCCCGTTGTCGTAGTTCCTGTCCCACCTCCCCTGCGCTTTTATTGGTGCAGAAAAAGCACCAGGGAAGGTGAGAGGGGAATTAAATTTTAAGTGCGTCTGCCACGCGGTGTCCGATTTGAATCGAACATGGTGAACAGCGTGATATCCGATCGGACATGTACTCGATAGAACGCTGTTCGCTCATCTCTAATAATAAAGTCTAAGAGCAAAACCAAACGCCGCTGTTACGAGCGCTCCCATTGAAGTGAATGGGAAGTGTTCGGTAGTCTGCCGTAATGCCGGCATGTACGGCTGTGATACACGCCCGGCGTTACTCCGAGTGAATGTCCCCAAACACTGCATTTTCAGAGCAAAATGGTGCAATTCAAATGGGAATGGCAATGATAAGGAAGTCAGTATACAAATAGAAGTGCAAACGGCCATAACAATTGGAGTACCAACAATAATAATAGCAACTATGATCCGGTGCGCGTGACCCGTTATGGAATTGCACTAGGGGTGGAGAGGGGATTCTTGGTCTGGGGATTTCTCCTATCTTCCATAAAAGCGGACCAGAGGGACCATCTGGAGCAGAAACTGGAGAAGGTATGGTTTTTGGTGGCCAACATCTGCTCCATGGTGAAAGCCAAGTCCATATGATGGGTCAGCTTATTTATTGTCATACAGGGTGTAAACTTCCACTGCCTCACTATCATGGATCTGGCCGCTAGAATTATCTGACCCAGGACCACATGCATACCCGTGGGGAAAGACCCAATGTCTAGAAAGCATAACGCCAGCCCGGGGGAGATGGGGAGACCAGCTACAGAGGACATGAAGACGAAGACAGCGGTCCAAAAGGCCTGAACCGGGGGGCATTCCCACCACATGTGCAATAGAGTGCCTTCGCGACCGCAACCTTATTGTTTTATGACAATACTGTTTTGTCATATTATATCATTTTGATATGTGTCTATGTTAATTATTGTTTGTTTTGAAAATTGCAAGTTCATAAGGATTTTATTAGCATGTGACAATAATGTTTTGAATTAGTTTCATAAGAAATAGGAATCCTTAATCAAATTCAAGCTAAGCTAAAGGAGTATTACCACCTCAAAGATCCTATCTAAACTATAAATTCAAGAGCTTTCCTAAATACATTGCTTTAGCAATGCTGCTTTGTTTGTCTGCTATGTAAGGTTATTCCTTCCACTGTTTAAACATTGTTGTTAAAGAACCTGGCCTGTTGTGTCTCCTTTTCTAGCATTATAGGACAGATGACACGACTTGCTGCTCACTGGAGGGGAGCTCTCTGGATTACTTTCAGAGTTGCTATATCCTGCTCTTCTGTCTAGGCAAGCTGGTCAGCTAATGTTTGCTGGTAAAGGCTCGAATAGTGTCTGTTATCTCTCTATGTAAACATAAAAATAACATTGAGTTTACTGTAATCATTGAGTCTACATTGTCAGTCCTAGCAGTATGTAATTATTCGCCAAACCTGTGTAATATAATATACATTAACTGTACATATTTGTTCTGCATTATTATAGATTTCTAGTATTCATAACAAATTATCTTTTATGGTAAAGGCACTGGCTATATTTACTGAGGTACTCCATAGTGTTCTATTGAAACAGGCAAATCTCAGCCACCATCCTATTGAAGGATACAAGAAATTAAAAAATAGACAGCTAACAAGCTGGTGAGAGAGTGAGATGGGAAATCCCTTTAAGAATGGACAAACTTGATGACGGGATGTTAACTGCCGAAACACAGCACACCCCAAAAAACTATTTGTAAATATTTGTAATAATAAATCTTTTGCAGCTGCATTCTCTTTGACTACACTCTGATCATATTATCCTAGTTTTACCTTGAAATGCTGTCTATGATTCTCATGAAAAACAAACATTTTATCCTACTGAGCCTTATATGACATTCTAAATACTTAAAATTGATTTTATATGTATAATCTGTGTCACAGAGTAGTTCAATTTTGCTACATATGCATTTCTTCTAAATATTTTAATATGTCTTTACTTTCCTTAAAAGTACAGTGTATATAATATATATATATATATATATATATATATATATATATATATATATATATACATTACAACGTCAATCATTAAGGAATGTATATATTTTTAAGCAACTTTAAACAACAGACATTTTTTAGAACATATCTATGTGTTAAGCTGATTCTTTTCTCTAGTTTACAAAAAGGTTTCAATTTATTTTTCAAATCATTTGACAGAACTAGAATATACGTAAAACTTATTTGTATACAGCATCAGTTTAAACTGAATAGATATTGTTCATGCTTACATCCTCTCTGTATGGCACTGATTACATTTATTTTAAACAGCTTAACAACAATAAAAATAAAGCTGTGAGCATAAATTAAGCCGAAAAAAACTCACTGTGAATCAAGGAAATAAATATGCTCATGTTCAAATGATTGAATTGGAAATTTTCAACAACAAAGCTTAGTAACTGGAAATGTATTCAGGCTTATGTCAATGGCAAAACATGATTTTTTAACACATTCTGCGGAGATTATTTCCCTTTTTCTGAAAAATCTATCACATCTTAAAGAACAAGAATAAGCATTGTGATATCGGCTTTATGTAGACACTACTTTTAACCATAATTTAAGATAAATGTGAAGCCAATGTAGAAAAATCTCATGCTTATATTTCTTATAAAAGCATTGCAGACTAAATTTGTTGGTCGAGATGTGTTAAAAGTTTCATCTTACTGGTGTTTTGGAGGTTGCAATCTTTTAGTTTCATAGGTATAGAATTAATATATGATTTTGTATCATGTTTATTTAGTGCAGTTAAATTATTTCATTGCAATCAACTTTTACATTATTTAACTGGTTTATGTAGAAATCAAATTTGTTTACCCTCCCAATACCTGACAATCCAAAAATTTACAGACATGTTGATGTAAAATCCTCGCCTATCCAAGCTTTGGCACCATCCTCCAGCCGCATGATGCAGCGCGGGAGACGTGTCCGGCTGGGATTTCTTCTTTTGGGTTCTTCATGTATTGTCTGAACACTGTCCTATTCCATCACCTTGGTAATTGATTTTCCACCACATCCATCTCCTTCACCTTGGTTTCTTTTTGCTCCACTAATAGTTAATTTTAGCCTACCTGTGCGAATGACAACCTATTTTCCTATCATATCTGGGGCGGGTTCTGCCTATTTATTCTTGGCTCACATTCACATTGGTGCTTGCTATTGCCTCATGCTTGTTGGCTATTTATTCTTGCTGTTTTGTTACCTGTATTCTTATTCCTGACCTCTGGCTTTACCTTTGACCTGTCTTTGTTGTTATTGACGGAGACAGGAGGGACGGTCATCAGCAGCTACTGGGGAATTGCTCCTCTAGCAATTCCCTTACAGTTAATTCTTATCTAATTGGTTAAGGTCTCAAATTTATCATGAAACCAATTCGACACAATATTGAAACATTGTAACTGAACCCTTGACAGGCTACAGTTCACAAAACACTTAGACACATATGAGAATACAAAGCATGTCACTTTGTGATAGCAAATCTTGAAACACTGTTCATCTAATGACACACATATCTGGACTAAAGATGTGTGAACCCCAGATGATTGGTTTCATCCTATGCTTAGACAAAGCAAACTCACATTTTGGTCCAAATTTGTTTAGATAGAATCAGAATGGAAATGATTATAATCTGGGTTCTATTCAGACCCCAGAGTACAATAGATGGAGGGGCCGGAAAGGTGACAAATAAAAAATATAAATATTTATACTCCCCTTTTGTTGTCTCATAAAACTTCCCATATTTTTGAGACTACAAGACATACCCCAATTTGGGCAAGAAAAATTAGGAAAAAATATTTCATATTAATTTAAACTTCGCTGGTACTCAAATAGAGTAAGAGTTTAATGTGACTAACTGGTATGTGGAGGCACTAATGGACATAATACTTTATGGGGGCAATAATGTGGCATTATACTATGCGGGGAACACTAAGGAGAATTAGGGTATGTTTGTTAGGAGTATTTAGGTTCTTTAATTTCTATTTTTCTTACCTGGGGAGTTTTTGGCTGCGCAGTGTCTGGAGTGGCATCCTGGCGCTGCGGGGTTGTCCTGTCGTGGGTATTGGTGCACACCTTCTGACTTGCACGCGCGCACTGCTGGTAGGCAGCTTTATTTCCTGGTTGATTAGTCTGTCCTCCCATTTGCACCTGGGAGGAGTGGTCTCTACTCTGTATTTAAACCCATGCCTCCCATGGTTCTGTGCTGAGTGTCGCTTTTACAGAGCTAGGCCTTAGCAGGAGGAGTAGGTGGTGTTCTGGGATAGAGGAAGTTCTGTGGTTGATTTTTGGGAGGTTTGGGTGAACGAGTTGGTTTGTGTGTTTTCCCTTCTGTGTTCACCAATCCTCCCTCTGTGTAAAATTGACTGTGTGAGTGAATTGCCTTATCCTTTGATTTCTACTCAGTTTCCCTGTGTTTGTTTCCTAGTGTAAGGTTCCTTCCCATATTGGTTTGGGGGAATCCTTTCCCACATTTTTCCTGTGTGCTGCTTGTGTTGTTAGTCAGCGCACACCCTTGTCAGTCCCTGTCAGTAGCAGCTTCACTTGTTCATTAGGGGTGACCCCCTTTAGTCTCCAGTCCCTAGAGGTCTTATAGGGCATTCCTTCTCCCACTTCCCTCTAGGAATCAGTGAGAGAGGAGCTGTCGGGGTCAGGCTTAGCCTGAGTACAGCCGACCCACACCCGTGAGGCAGGGACCGGGATAGCTAGTGGGAGTAGTGCAGGGCGAGATTCCCTACTGCTATTCCTTAGCCCCGTTGCAGCTACCTGGACTGACATAACAATGTTCACATGGTGGAAACCAAATTCCACTGTGTGAACTCCGAGCAGCTAGCCACGACGAGATGCCGCTGCAGTGCACCGGTATCCCATCATGGCATTCTGTGGTTTGGAGAAGATAGGGAGAGAGCTATTCAGTTCCTTAGCCTTAGGAGCATTAGGGTATGTTCACATTAGGGTATATTCAGTTTCTCAGCATGGCAGTAGAACACCTAGATAAGAGAATGGAAGGGTGAGTAAAATATCAGCTGCTTTAAATTGCATAATATTACCTATCTATAATTCCTTAGATAGCAGCCTAACATATCACACTGTAACAAGCCATATACTGTGTGGCCAAAAAAAGGAACAATATTATGTGTTGGGGGCTTTATACTGTGCAGGGGCAGTAAAATAGGGCATTAGAGCCGCTTATATTTTGTGCCACTCACGGAAAAATGAAGCGACCTGCCCTTTCTTGCGGCGGAATCCGCCGCAGTGTCCGTGGCGCGAACACTACCTCCCGTTTAGGCCCATTCATTTGGGCCTAATCCAGAGTAGAATGCCGAGACTGGATGCCAGTACACTCCATGTCAAAATCCAGTCCAAAAAAACCCTGTGTGAATTCAGCCTAAAGTTAGTTTCACACACCAGTTTTCTGTGTGTGTGTTCCAGATTTGCTAGCCTGAACGTCATGCCAGGAGTGACACTCCTAACATCGTACTATTATGTACCAATTACAGTAATGGACAGTAAGAGGCAGAGATTCCTAGCATTAGATTTAACTATACTGTTGAAGCCGGGAAATCTGGTGAACACAAAGCTGAAACTCGGTCATGTGAATCTAGGGTAATAAGCATAGCTAGTAGAGATGAGCGAACAGTAAAATATTCGATATTCGTTATTCGTTTCGAATAGCCGCTAAATATTAGACTATTTGAATGAATATCTAACCCCATTATAGTCTATGGGGAAAAATGCTTCATTTCAGGGGAACCCAACATTCGACTCAGGAGGGTCACCAAGTCCTCTATGACACCTCAGCAAATGATGCCAACACCTCTGGAATGCAACTGGGACAGCAGGGGAAGAATGCCTGGGGGCATCTAAAAAGCCCAAGTCACAGTTTTACCCCACCATCACAGCCTATCAACTACACACTTTCCACACTCAAAAAACCCTCTTTCAAAGTGGGAAAGTACCTGGAAACATTCTTTCTTCTCCAAATGGATGGACAGAAACCCAAATTTAAAGAAACATTAACAAGCACCCCTTTAAATCACGTTGCCCATGACAACCACAGATGGAATAGGCAATGGGAAATCCAACAGTACCCACCCTGAACTGTCATTATGGATGTGTGTGTGAGTGATGTAGTAAGACCTTCCAAAATTCACTTTTCTGGCCCTTAATGTGAGCCCTTCCAAATTAAGTTAGAGGCCCTTAAACTGAGCTACCAGCAGAGATTGAGGCCCTTTAGGTGACTTCAGCCTCTTACCAGCATAGTTTTAGGCCCTTTAACTTAGTTCAGCCTTGCACCAGTGGAGTTTTTTGCCCTTTGGGTGAGTTGAGCCTTGCACCAGCAGAATGTTAGCCCCTTTGAAATTCTTAGCCCCTAAAATGGTGGTTCCAGAACCAACACTCTCATTGTGTTGGATTGATGCAGTGGATTGGACTGAGGACCCAGACATTGACCTTGATTTTGATTGGGAAATTGATAACATTTTGGCATCAAGTCCTGGGGGTAACTTTTATTTAGAGGACCGCAAAGGTGGAAATTTGGCTGCAACCACTACTACTGGTAATGGTCCTTTAATATCGGACTCTACATTACGGCTACAGTGTTCTGATCAGGTGTTAATAGTCCAAACAACATACTCCATTACTTTAGATGTAGATCAGAAACCACTTTCTCTTTAGACACCAGATTTAACCAAGCTTCACTATCATCATCCTGCTAAGATGGAGCCACTAAAGGAAACCTTGCCTTCAAAGGCATGTTCTGGAGCAGCGACTGAGCCAAATCTAAACAGAGTCCTTTGGAACTGAACAAAATTCACCAGCAGTGTTTTTGGCCCTTAGGGTGAGTTGAGCCTTTCATCAGCACATGTCCCGTAACATCAGGTGGACCCTAAGTTCTGCGCTTTGCACAAAGTTCCACTTGACCACTGACGCGTGGACAAGTGCATGCGGCCAGGGACGCTGCATCTCAATCGCGGCACACTGGCTGAATGTAGTTGAGGTTGGGACTGGGTCGCAAGCTGTGGCGGCCTGCCTTGTCTTCCCGCCCAATATTCCTGGCAGCAGTGCTAAAACACCACTCTCCTCCTCCTCCTCCGCTGTTAAATCTACCCCAGATTTGAGCTGAAAAAACTGCAACACTGGCGTGAGGAGACATCAGCAGGCCGTACTGAAGTTCATCAGCTTGGGGGACAGACTGCACACTGCCTCTGAAGTCAGGGATACCATCCTGGATGAGATGGCAATGTTTTTTGCCCCATGTGTGATAATGGCCGGAACCTGGTAGCTGATCTGGAGCTTGCCAGACTCAAACATGGTCTTCACATGGCCTACGTTTTAAAATTATTGGTGCAACGGTTTCTGACAACTTACCCCAATTTACACAAGCTACTGGTTAAAGTGCGGTGCTTGTGCGCCCACTTTGGCAAGACTACAGTACCTGATGCTAGCTTCAATACACTCCAGCAATGCCTACATTTCCCTAAAGCTGTTGTGCGAGGTCACCACATGCTGAAACCCTAGATAACATATGTTGAGCAGGGTGTGTGAGCAGAAGAGGCCTTTGATGGAGTTCCATCTACAAAATCCAAGGGTTCATCAAAGTCAGCTCCCTCAGTTTCTGCACCATGAGTTTCCATGGGTGGCAGACTTATGTGAAATCGTATCCCATCCTTTCCACTGGACAAGAAACATTAGCATGCGCTCAGCACAATTCCTGATATGACAGTTGCGTTAAGCAGGGTGGAGTACTACGCAGACCAGGCCCGAGCACCAGGAACAGGTGTTACAATGGCTAGCGGATAATGCTTCCAGCTGCTTTTCCAGCAGCCAGTCAGCCACTACCTGCAGTTGTGTTCATACCCAAGAGTCTGCCCCTCCTTCCTCCCAACATGCCCGATCTTACCAACAGAGTCATCCCACCCTTGCCCCCTCCCAAGATCTCTTTTTGGATCCTTTTACTGTCTCTCCCTCTGTTGAACCACTTCCCGAATCCCAGGAGCTACCAGACGACTTCGTGAGTACTGATGCCCAAACACTGGAGCATCCGCCATTACCTGGCGATTTTGTGGTTATGGACCCGCAACCAGCATTTTCCATCCTCAGTGATGATTATGAGACACAGTTGCCATCAGGGCAGGCTGATGTCATGTGCGGTTTGCAGTAAGAAGAGAGTGAGCAATTGGAAGAGGAGTTGGTGGACGACGAGGCCACCGACCCTAAATGGACAGGTGTGATGTCACTGAGGGGCCTAGTGTCACCAGGAGGGACAAGTATAGGCGCATGTTGCGGGAGTACCTGGCCGACCACAGCCCTGTCTTCTCCGATCCCTGCGCCCTTCATTTAGTGTGTCTCCAAGTTGGATTTGGGGCTGGAACTTGCGCTCTCTGCATTGGAGGTCCTTTCCTGCCATGACACCAGAGTGCTATTGGAAAATGTCTTCAGGGCAGCCGGTGACATCATCACGGATAAGCACAGCCAGCTGTCATCTGACAGTGCTGACCGCCTGACGCTGATCAAAATGAACAGCCACTGGATAGACCCATCATTCTCATGTCCAGCAGTGTCAAGCACCCTGACATGAAGTTTGATGTGTGTGCTCACCCTCTACAATTCTTCCTCCTCCTCCTCATACTCCTCCACCATCAGCGTTGCACAATTCTGCTCCTACTAGGTTCAATTCACACTAATGCCCCCAATCTCTTCTGGTTAGAAGCTCAATCCACCCTGATTCCCCCAACTGTGCTGGTTAGAAGCTCATTATAAGTCATGCCAAGTAACACACTGGCACACATGGCTGACTTCATGTTAGGTTGCTTTTCAAGAGACAAAGGCATAGTTCACATCATGGAGAGCAAACAATAATGGATTTTTGCAATCCTTGACCCCCGGTATAAGTTAAAAATCTCATCCTTTGTTCTGGTACAGGAGAGGAAAAAATTGCACAAATGATATGTAAATATGGAGGCAGGCTAAGCAGCAAAAAAGGTAGCTACAGGCAGAGGCATGGACAGGGATGATATATAGCGGGGAAAGCAGTATAGATGTGGAGGCGAGCTAAGCAGGAAAAAAGGTGGCTAGAGGCAGAGTCATGTTCAGAGGCAGCAAGGCCAAAGATTTTCCATGTACTAGCCAGACTTATGTGAGATCTCTCTGTGTCTTTGAGGAGTTCACCAAGAGGGTCAGCTTTGATGACACATTACTGATTTCAATAATCTCACTCCTGTGTGTGATGCAAGAATCCCTCATCAACATCAGGGATAACGCATTGTACACTGAGGAGTCGGGCATAGGAGCAGAACCATTCCAGCAAGATAGTCAGTGCACACTCCTGTACGCTTCACAGCATATATTGATGGAGGAAGAGGAGGATGACGAAGTGGCAGACGATTTCATTGTCACACAGGAGGCTAGCGGCACCCCCTGGCCAAACTACCACCACTGAGGTGCCTAGTGTCACCAGTTACATGACAAATTTAGCGCGGTTTGCACACTTTGCAAGTCTAAACTGAGTAGGGGCTCTGAAAAGAGCAACCTTACTACCTTTTGCATGCACTGTCATTTGGAAGGCAAGCCCTGGGCTCAGTGGGAGAGAGCAAACGCAGGACAATCGTCACCCGACATTGCCGACACTGCCTCTTGCACTGTTTACAGTGCTGGTGCTGCAGTCCAGACCACCAGCCTGGACACCTACACATCTGTCTCTGACACATTGGGGAGTTCACCCTCATCCGCTCTTTTGGCCTGCACCATCATGCGCCTCTTCCCAGCCACTCCCCATCTGCCAGGTGTTTCATTGCAGGCAGAAGTACAGCGCAAGCCATCCGCATTCCCAAGCCTTTAACAGCCTCATCTAAAAATTGCTGGCCCTGGAAATGTTGGCGTTTATGCTTCTGGATACCCAGGCCTTCCGTCACCATATGGCAGCTAGGGCACCTCCCTATGTTGGGCCTAATCGTTCCTACTTCTTTTGGTGTGCTGTCCCCGCCTTGCGCCTGCACGTGTCCCATAACATCAGTTGGGCCCAGAGTTCCACGCTTTGCTGCAAGTTCCACTTGACCACCGACGCGTCGACAAGTACCTGCGGTCAGGGATGCTGCTTATCTTTAATGACAGGCTGGGTGAATGTAGTGGAGTCTGGGACTGGGGTGCAAACTGGGGTGGCCTATCTCCTCTCCCAGCCCAAAATTCATGGAAGGGGTTCTCTGAAAACCTACTCCTGTGCTGCAACCTTGACACCAACTACGAGCTTGAAACGCTGTACCACTGGCGTGTGGAGATGTCAGCAGGCCGTGTTGAAGTTCATCAGCTTGGGGGACAAACAGCACACTGCCTCCGAGGTCAGGGATGCTATCCAGGATGATATGGCATCATGGTTTTCCCCGCTGCACCTTGGCCCAGGCATGTTTGTGTATGTGATAATGGCCAGAACCTGGTAGAAGATCTGGAGTTCGCCAGACTCAAACATGGTCCACACATGGCCCACATTTTCAACTTGTTCGTGCAAAGGTTCTTTGAAACCTACACCATTGTGCCTGATATACTGGTAAAAATTCGGCCATTTTCCTAAGTGAAAAGTAGCCTCTGCTAGGCTGAAAACATTCAGAGCACACTGCTGTCATCTTCGCACTGTTGGCTGGCGGAGGAAGACGAGGGGGATGTAGTGGCATTTCATGTCACTGTCCCACATGAGGCTTGAGGGGAAAATTCAGTGCATCCCATTGCTTCAGCATGGATGTTGTGTAGGGGAGTGGAAAATGGAGGAAATGGAGAGTGACCATTACAGTTGGAGGCAGCGAAGTCTTGCCAAGTAACACACTGGAACACATAGCTGACTTCATGTTGGGTTGCTTTTCAAGAGACAAAGGCATAGTTCACATCATGGAGAGCAAACAATACTGGATTGAACAAAAAATTGGATTGAGCTGATATAGTGTGACTGAATTGCTGTGTATCACACTTAGCTTTTGGGGGTAGACCCTTAAAAATTGTATTGAGCTGATATAGTGTGACTGAATTGCTGTGTCTCCCACTTAGCTTTGGGGGGGTACAGCATTAAAAACAGATTTGACCATATATGACCTGACTGAATGAATGGCTGTCTCCCACTTAGCTTTTGGGGGTACAGCATTAAAAACAGGTTTGACCATACATGACCTGTCTGAATGAACGGCTGTCTCCCACTTAGCTTCAGGGGGTACAGCATTAAAAACAGGTTTGACCATACATGGCCTGACTGAATGAACAGCTGTCTCCCACTTAGCTTCGGGGGGTAGACCCTTAAATATTGGATTGAGCTGATATAGCCTGATTGAATTGCTGTGTCTCCCACTTAGCTTCAGGGGGTACAGCATTAAAAATTGGATTCAGCGTACATAGCCTGACTAAATTTCTTTGTCTCCCAGGTAGGTTTTGGGGTTATACACCGTGAAAAACTGGATTGAGCATACATAGACTGACTGAATTTCAGTCTCTCCCTCCTAGGTTTAGGGGGTACACACCCTGGATATCTGGATTGAGCGTACATAGCCTGACTAAATTTCAGTCTCTCCCTCCTAGGTTTTGGAGGTACACACCCTGGATATCTGGATTGAGCGTACATAGCCTGACTGAATTTCTGTCTCTCCCACCTAGGTTTTGGGGATACACACCCTGGATATCTGGATTGAGCGTACATAGCCTGACTGAATTTCTGTCTCTCCCACCTAGGTTTTGGGGATACACACCCTGGATATCTGGATTGAGCGTACATAGCCTGACTGAATTTCGGTGTCTCCCACCTAGGTTTTGTAGTACACACCCTGGATATCTGGATTGAGCATACATAGCCGGACCTAATTGCTGTGTATCCCTGTTTTAGGGTTACACACTGCCTGAAAAGCTGGTTTTCATGTATATAGCCGTTTCTAACTGCTCTGTATTCCACTATTTTGTGGGGGGACACCCCTAATAAAATCTGGTTAGAACGTATATAACAAGAAGTAACTGCTGTGGATTCCTGCTATTTTTGAGGGGGACACCCCTAATAAAAGCTGGTTTTAACATATATAGAAAGAAGTAACTGCTGTTTATTCCTGCTATTTTATGGGGGGACACCCCTAATAAAAGCTGGTTTGCATGTATATAGCAAGAAGTAACTGCTGTGGATTCCTTCTAGTTTTTGGGGGACACTACTAATAAAAGCTGGTTTTAACGTATATAGCAAGAAGTAACTGCTGTGGATTACTGCTATTTTTTGAGGGGACACCACTAATAAAAGCTGGTTGGAACATATATAGCAAGAAGTTCCTGCTGTGGATTCCTGCTATTTTTTGGGGGTACACCCCTAATAAATGCTGGTTTTAACATATATAGCAAGAAGTAACTGCTGTGGATTTCTGCTATTTTTTGGGGGGACACCCCTAACAAAACACGTTTGCACGTGTATAGCAACAAGTCATTGTTCTGTATCCATGTTTTGTTTTCCACCGTCCGTGGAAAGCTGGACTCCTGTCCCTACAGTATATAGCTCTGAGAAGAGCTGTTGTTGTTCTTCGGTTTTTCCCTGCCTATCTGAAGCTAATGCCTATGTAGCCTTCAGCAGATATGTTTCTCTCCCTATCTTTGACCACAAATCTGGCAAATATGGTGGCAGCCGTTCTTATAAATGGGAGGTCACATGTTTTCAGCAGCCAATGGGTTTTTTTTAAATTTTTTCAATGCCTCCGTTGTTGTAGTTCCTGTCCCACCTCCCCTGCACAGTTATTGGTGCAAATAATTTGCCAGGGAAGGTTGGAGGGGATACAAATTTTTACTGCGTATGCTGCCTGGTATTCATTTGGGAATTAATACCTCGAACGGCCTGATATTCAATTGAATACCTATTCGATCGAACGTTGTTCGCTCATCTCTAATAGATAGCTTAAGGGGTATTCCCATGAACATACCGTATTTTTCAGACTATAAGACGCACTTTTTTTCCCCAAAATTTGGTGGAAATAAAATAGTTTTTTTAAAAAAAGCTTTAAAAATATATAATAAAAATATGAAATAAATAAAAGTTATAAATCACCTCCTGTCCCTAGAATATATATATAAAAGTAGAAAATCATATATAATAAACCACCGGGGTTTTTTTTCAATAAAAGGTGATCTAAGCAATAGATATTCCCTAAAATGGTATAACTAAAAAATACTTCTGGCCCCGCAAAAAAAAACACTCTATGCATCCCCGTACAGCTGCAGGGTCACCTGTCAATGTGGCCTTGCAGCTGTTGCAAAACTACAACTCCCATATATTAAATATTTTACCAGTTTTTGCTTCAAAATTTTTTTTCCCTATTTTCCTCCTCTAAAACCTGGGTGCGTCTTATAGTCCGAAAAATACGGTAATTATTTTTAAATTTGTAGATAATTAAAAGTTAAAAATTTTTGCATGTGTAAGTAATTAAATATTTTGAAGAGTTTTAAAGATTTTTTCTAAATATCTTGTGGTCACAGTCTTGTGGTCTTGATTGGTTGCCAGTGGATACAACCATGGATGCAGGACCTTTCTAAGGTCAGAAAATGAGCAATGATTTCCTTATCATGGCCTGGATATCTTCTCACACATGTAGTGTCCCTGTCTGATAACTCTGCTACAATAAGAAAATCATGGCTGGGTTTTTCACACGTCCCAGACCATATAAACTCTCTGCATTTGTCGTCGTATCCATTGTCAACTGATCAAGACAACAGACTGTCACCACTAAGATAGTAGAGAAAATCTTTAAAACTCTGCAGAATTTTTAACTGATTATATTTTCAAAAATGTTGAACTTTTAATTATCTATAAATATAGATATGATTATGTTCTTGGGAATTCCCCTTTAAGTCTGGGCACAAATGATATAATATTACAGTTACCGGTACAGATTTTAAAACATAAATCAGTTTACATTTAGTTTATAATAACATTTTTCTATTTAAGATTGTCTTTCAGAATAAAGTAAATGAACAAAGTAATAATTTTGTTGATTTTGCATGATCACATTAAATAATTCACCATTGTAGGTCAAGTGCTGATATACATAATTATAGCAAAATTAGGATTGTTCATTGTTGATCTTTTTGAATGGGGTTACTTGACAGACAACTATGGTGAATGCAAACTTTAATTAACTTGCCATTTTACAATTTAAAATGCATTGGCTAAAGTTGATATAGTATAAAAATAGAGAAGAAAATTAATATAGTAGATATAAATTACTATGCTAATTGTGTTTGTGCTGTGGAATTATAATGTGCGGATGACAGCACAATGACCATAGACACATAGATAATTGCAAACAAAATATATTGCAAAGACTTAGTAATAACGATGGGCGAACCTCTGTAGATTTGTTTGGTCCTTTGTTTGGACAAAGCAATCATTTGGTTCATCCAGTTTGAACTTGTTCGGTGAGAACAGCACGTGAAATTATTACACTCTGGAGTTTCTTCAGAGACCCAGAGGAGGTGATAAAAAAAAACCAAAAACAAACAAAAAAAAACAACATTTATACTCACCACTAGAGAGGTGCAAAAACCGTTAGATCAAATAGTTATTCGATCGAATATCAGGCCGTTCGAGATATTTGTTCCCCATCGAATACCACGCGGCATATGCAGTAAAAATTTGTATCCCCTCCCACCTTCCCTGGCGCGTTTATTGCACCAATAACTGTGCAGGGGAGGTGGGACAGGAACTATGACAACAGAGGCTGTGAAAAAAAATTAAAAAAACCATTAGCTACCGAAAACATGTGACCTCCCATTTATAAGAGCTATACACTGCAGAGAGAGGAGTGGAGCTTTCCACGGACGGTGGAAAACAGGGATACAGAACAGTTACTTGTTGCTATATACGTGCAAACCAGCTTTTGTTAGGGGTGTCCCTACACAAAATAGCAGTAATCCACAGCAGTTAATTCTTGCTATATACGTGCAAACCAGCTTTTATTAGGGGTGTCCCCCCACAAAATAGCAGGAATCCACAGCAGTTACTTCTTTGCTATATATGTGACAAGCAGCTTTTCTCAGGGGTGTTCCCCACAAAATAGCAGGAGTCCACAGTAGTTACTTCTTGCTATATACGTGACCAACAGCTTTTCTCAGGGGTGTTCCCCACACAATAGCAGGAATCCACAGCAGTTACTTCTTGCTATATATACGTGACAAACAGCTTTTCTCAGGGGTGTCCCTGAAACAAAATAGCAGTAATCCACTTCAGTTACTTCTTGCTATATACGTGACAAACAGCTTTTCTCAGGGGTGTCCGCACACAAAATAGCAGGAATCCACAGCACTTACTTCTTGCTATATACGTGACAAACAGCTTTTCTCAGGGGTGTATAGACCATAAAAAGGGCATTAGTATACATCAAAAAATGTGTAAGGCTAGCGCAAGGGGACAGGGATGAGGACGGGGATGAGGATGGGGCGTGGAAATGCAGATGCGGAGCAAGGTTGCGCTCAACCAACAGCGACTACTGTGCCTACTGCTCTGTGGCAGCAAGCATTGCACTTCCCCACAGTCTTTGGCTTGATGGCCACATTAAGTAGGGAGCAGGGTATAACCCTAACCAGGCCCAGGAAGGGGTGTTACAATGGCTGGCGGACAATGCTTCCAGCACATTCTCCACCAGCCAGTCAGCCTCTACCTCATCCCCTCCTCCTACCCAACAGTCTGGTCCTCCTTCCTGACAACATGACCAATCTTCCCTGCAACCTAATCCCATCTTTCCCATCTCCCTGGAGCTGTTTTCGGGTCCCTTCACTGTCCCTCTCTCTGTCCCACCACATCCTGAATCACCAGAGGTAACAGATGAGTTGCTGTGTCCTGATGCACAAACACTGGAGCATCCGTTATCTCCTGTTGTTTTTGTTGACCACCAGCAATCGGCCCTCAGTGATGATGATGACGAGACACAGTTGCCATCAGGGCAGTCTGTTGCCATGTGCGGAGGACAAGAGGAGGACATGGAGGAGCAGTCAGAGGTATTGGAAGAGGAGGTGGTGGACGACGAGGACACTGACCCGACCTGGACAGGGCGGATGTCAAGTGGGGAGAGCAGTGTAGATGTGGAGGGAAGTGCAGCACCAAAGAGGGTGGCAAGAGGTAGAGGCATGTCCAGAGGCAGAGGACAGCTGCTTTACCGATGCCAGGCCACAGTCAACAGGGCCCAAAATGTTCCCTCTTGTAGCCAGCCTAGAAAAACTCCCACATTGAGGCCACGGTCTTCGGTGGTGTGGAATTTTTTTAATGTATGTGCGGCAGACAAATATACTGCGGTTTGCACACTCTGCAACTCGAAACTGAGTAGGGGCTCTGAAAAGAGCAACCTTACAACCACTGGCATGCGCTGTCATTTGAAAGGCAAGCACTGGGCTCAGTGGCAGAGAGCAAATGCAAGACAATCGTCGTCCGGCATTGCCACCACTGCCTCTCCCACTGTTGCCAGTGCTGGCGCTGCAGTCTAGACCAACAGCAAGGAAACCTCTACATGTGCCTCCACCACTTTGTAGACTTCTCCCTCATCCTCCCCTTTTTCTGCCTCAGCTCCTTCTCCTGCCTTAGCTCCTTCTCCTGTACCATCATGCGCCTCTTCACAGCAACCCACTATCTCCCAGACTTTTGAGCGCAGGCAAAAATACAGCGCTACCTACCCCCATGCACAAGCCTTAAACGCGCACATCTCTAAACTCCTTGCCCAGGAGATGTTGCAATTCCAGCTTGTGGAAACTCAGGCCTTCTGGGACCTGATGGCAAGTGCAGCACCTCGCTATGCTGTCCCTATCCGTCACTACTTTTCCCGCAGTGCCGTCCCCGCCTTGCACCAGCACGTGTCACGCAACATCAGGTGGGCCCTAAGTTCTGCGATTTGCACAAAGATCCACTTGACCACCGATGCGTGGACAAGTGCATGCGGACAGGGACGCTACATTTCACTGACGGCACAGTGGGTGAATGTAGTTGAGGCTGGGACCAGGTCACAATCTGGGGCGGTGTACCTCATTTCCCCACCCAACATTCTTGGCAGGGGCTCTCAACCACCACCCTCCTCCTCCTCCGCCTCTGCCATCACATCGACCCCAGCTACCTGCTGAAAACGCTGCAGCACTGGCATGCGGAGAAGTCAGCAGGCCTTGCTGAAGCTCATCAACTTGGGGGACAGACAGCAAACTGCCTCCGAGGTGAGGGATGCCCTCCTCGATGAGACGGCAACATGGTTTTCGCCGCTGCACCTGGGCCCAGGCATGGTTGTGTGTGATAACGGCCGCAACCTGGTAGTGGCTCTGGAGCTTGCCAACCTCCAACATGTTCCATGCCTGGCCCACGTGTTCAATGTAGTGGTGCACGTTTTTTAAAAATGTACCCAAATGTACCCAAGCTACTGATGAAAGTGAGGCGCTTGTGCGCCCACTTTCGCAAGTCTACAGTAGCTGCTGCTAGCCTCCAAAGCCTCCAGCAACGCCACCATCTACCAGAACACTGGCTGATGTGCGACATCCCCACATGCTGGAACTCGATGTACCACATGTTGAGCAGAGTGTGTGAGCAGCAGAGACCTTTGATGGAGTACCATCTCCAAAACCCAAGGGTTCCTCAGAGTCAGCTCCTACAGTTTCTGCACCATGAGTAGCCATGGATGGCAGACTTTATGCGAGATCTTGCATGTCTTTGAGGAGTCAACCATGAGGATCAGCTGTGATGATGCACTCGTGAGTGTCACAATCCCGCTCCAGTGTGTGATGCGAGAATCCCTCATCGCCATCAGGGATAATAAATTGGATGCTAAGGAGTAGGCATAGGAGCAGAACCATCCCAGCAGGATAGTCAGGGCACACTCCTGTCCGCTTCACAGTGTATATTGAGGGAGGAGGAGGAGGATGACGAAGTGGCAGATCTCATTGTCACACAGGAGGATAGCGGGGGAAATTCATTGCGTCCCATTGCTGCAGCACGGTTGGGGCGAAATGGAGGAGGAAGAGGAGGAAATGGAGAGTGACCATTCCGGTGGGGGCAGCCAAGTGAAGCCAAGTAACACTCTGGCACACATGGTTGAATACATGTTAGAGTGCTTTTCTACTGACAAAATTCTGGAGAGCAATGACTACTGGATTTTTGCAGTCCTTGACCCCCAGTATAAAAATAATGTTTGTAATTTTATTCCAGTAGAGGGGAGGGCCAGTTGCATCAGTGATTGCCACAAGCAACTGATGCAGAATATGATGGACATGTTTCCTTCAACTCTCGTTGGCGGCACACAGGAGAGTTCCTGCAACAGGCGAACAACTGTCATCCAGTCCAAACCCACCAGGGGAACACTCTCCAAAGTCTGGGACACGTTAATGGCACCCCGTGGCCAAACTACCGCCACTGAGGGGCCTAGTGTCACCAGGAAGGACAAGTATAGGCGCATGTTGTGGGAGTACCTGGCCGACACCAGCCCTTTCCCCCCCAATCCCTCTGCGCCCTATACTTATTGGGTCTCCAAGTTGGATTTGTGGCTGGAACTTGCGCTGTATGCATTGGAGGTCCTTTCCTGCCCTGCCACCAGCGTGCTTTCGGAAGGGGTCTTCAGCACAGCCGGTGGCATAATTACGGATAAGCGCAGCCGGCTGTCAGCTGACAGTGCTGACCGGCTGATGCTGATAAAAATGAACAGCCACTGGATAGACCCATCATTTTCATGTCCACCAGTGTCAAGCACCCCGACATGAAGTTTCATGTGTGTGCTCACCCTCTACAATTCCTCCTCCTCCTCGTACTCCTCCACCGTCAGTGTTGCACAATTGTGCTCCTACTAGGCTCAATCCACCCTGATTCCTCCCAACTCTGCTGGTTAGAGTCTCAATCCACCCTGATTCCCCCCAACTCTGCTGGTTAGAGTCTCAATCTACCCTGATTCCCCCCAACTCTGCTGGTTAGAGTCTCAATCTACACAGATTCCCCCCAACTCTGCTGGTAGAGTCTCAATCCACCCTGATTCCCCCCAACTCTGCTGGTTAAAGTCTCAATCCACCCTGATTCCCCCCAACTCTGCTGGTTAGAGGCTCAATCCACCCTGATTCCCCCCAACTCTGCTGGTTAGAGGCTCAATCCACACGGATTCCCCCAAACTCTGCTGGTTAGAGTTTCAATCCACCCAGATTCCCCCCAACTCTGCTGGTTAGAGGCTCAACTCACTCCAAGTGCCAAAAACACTGCTGGTGCAAGGCTCTACTCACTGCAAGGGCCAAAAATACTGCTTTTTAAAGGCTCTACTCACTCTGAGGGCCTAAAACTCTGCTGGTAAGAGGCTGAAGTCACATAAAGGACCTCAATCTCTGCTGGTAGCTCAGCTTAAGGGCCTGTAACTTTAATTTGAAGGGCTCACGTTAAGGGCCATAAAAGTGAATTTTGGAAGTTCTTACCACATCACACACACACACATCTACAATGACAGTTCAGGGTGGGTACTGTTGGATTTCCCATTGCCTATTCCATCTGTGGTTGTCATGGGCAACATGATTTAAAGGGGTGCTTGTTAATGTTTCTTTAGCTTGAATTTGGTTTTTTGTCCATGCAATTGGGGAAGAACAATGGTTTCCATGTATTTTCCCACTTTGATAGAGGTTTTTTTGTGTGTAGAAAGTGTGTAGTTGATAGACTGTGATGGTGGGGTAAAACCGTGACTTGGACTTGTTAGATGCCCCAAGGCATGCTTCCCCTGCTGTCCCAGTTGCATTGCAGAGGTGTTGGCATCATTTGCTGAGGTGTCATAGTGGACTTGGTGACCCTCCTGAGTTGAATGGTGGGTTCCCCTGTAACAAAGCATTTTCCCCATAGACTATAATGGAGTTCGATATTCAATCGAATAGTCGAATATTGAGTGGTTATTTGAAACGAATAATGAATATCGAATATTTTACTGTTCGCTCATCTCTACTCACCATGTCTGGTACTTTATCCCTGTCTGCTGCTAGGGGCACTAGGGGAATTGTGAAGATATAGTGGAATCATATTGCCATGATAATTCAAAAAAGTGGGGAAGATGATGGAATTACTCAATCTAATGATAATCTATTGCAGGTACAACTAGGTGAAAGAAAAGGATATATAGAAAAACCAGGAACTGGTAGAGTGCTAAAGGCAGCAAAATCCGTAATAGACTTGAAAAATAAAAACCGGGCGGGTGTCTTCTTCAGGCCACTAAAATATACAGTAACAGACAAATACTAGAATTAAAATCAATAATCAAAACATGATAAAACATAATCATAAATAAATTAATAAATACATAGATAAATAGATAGAAAAAAAAACAGTGGTAGTAATCATAATAAAAAGTCACATGGTACATATAAAATATCAGGTGTAGGAGATATGATTGTCTCAGCAGCTCTAAGCAAAAGTTTTTAGAAAAAGAAACAGGAAGAACCATGGTGAGATTTGGTTGACAGATAACTAGATACATACATGAGTGAACAGATAGATGGAAAGGTGGTAATAGTCATATTAAAAAGTCATATGATGGATATCAAGTATCAGGTATAGTTCCCGGTTTTTCTATATATCCTTTCCATTTTTTCACCATCCACTGTGTGGGATGGTGTCCGGGTAAGAGCGGCAATTGGCCTGGTGGGCAATTGGCCCGGTGGGCTCCTGACTGGAGTCTACTATTTCCACCAGACGGGTGCCAGGTCACCCTTTTTAAACTAGGTAAAAGAGGCAGGGTGACATCAGAGCAAGACAGTGCTGCCAGCTGCAATAGTAAGAATTACACCTGCAATGGACAAATCCATGGCAAGGTGTTATATCTGTTAACAGAAATTTAGCGACACGTACGAACTAGGTCTCTGAATACTGGTGTGTAAATGGCACCACCAACTCATTTGGCAAAACACAATTGGCAGTGTCAAAGGCACTGGCAAGCAAATTGAGCAAGACATTCCTACTATTTCACTCCATGACATTCTTTGTAGGCAGTCGAAATCCACACCTTGCATATGGTCATCTGCTTCTCCTCCTTTTCCTCCACACAAATCTCAGTCATCCATAAGAGAATGTGTATCTACGAAACAGGAATATGTGCCCAGTCACATGGTGAGTCCACAACATTAAACTGCACCTAACTAAGTTATTGGTACTGTTGCTTCTGTGCCACTTAGTGGATTCCTCTGCGTTTCACCAACTCACAACATGTGCATATGCATCTCGATGGAGAATACCTAGATACCAATATTTCTCTAGGAAAGCTGTCCCTCCTTGGAAATGTTCTGCCTGCCAATGTCAACACATGTAACAAGACTTATGGGCATGGATAATACATAGCTTTCATGGCCTACTGAGTCAATGATTTGACTGTCAGTGGCCACTGTCCATACAAGTACCAAGGCCAGGGGCTTGTACTGACATTACCCTATGGATGCAGGCCCAGTTTCAACAAAAGCAGGTGGAACATATCTACCTTTTACAGTTCTTCCTCACCGATAACAATAAGTGGAACAAGAATAACAACTTCTACTTCATGATCACAGTACATGAACACCCAATTTACAGAAAAAGGGTGAACTATTCAAAGCTGCATAATGATTATTGTTGATGGCAAATTCGGGTAATGCTAAATAATTCCCCCAGTCTGACTGGTTACTGGACATGAGACATCTTAAGTACTGCTCAAAGGTCTGATTAAATCGTTCAGTCTGCCCATTGGTCTCATGGTGAAATGACGAGGAGAAGGAAAACTGAATCTCCAGAAGCTCACAAAACGCCCTCCAGAATTTGGAGACAAACTGTACTCCCTTATCAGAGACAATATTATCCAGGATGTCATGAATCCTAACCCAATGTTCAAGAAATAAGTGGGACAAGGTCTTAGCATTAAGCAACTACAATAAAGGGACGAAATGGCTAAATCTTGCTAAAACTGTTTACTATAGTCCAAATCACAGTTTTTCCCCAGAGGGTGGTAAATCTGTGAGAAGGTTTATAGAAATATGGGATCAGGGTCTCTCAGAAATAGGCAAAGGAAGTAACTCTCCTGACAGTCAAACTCTAGGGACCTTGGCCCTAGCACAAACACCACATGCCGACACTTAAGCTACAATGTTCCGGGACTTAGACTGCCACCAATAAAAGTGAGAAGACACCAAGCATTTAGTACCAGAAATGCCCGGGTGTCCACATGGGGATGTTGTTTATTACAAGATCCTAAAGCCAATGCAAGGCTCATGTAGGTCTACCTTGCTCATGATGATGCCCAGCCCTCTGCCAAGCTTGGGGTTCGTGTAAACTTCAGAAAGTGTACTTGTACTGCGCATGCACATGGCATCAGTCTACATCTAGAAGTGCAACGACCTGAACTTCATAGCAAGGCACCACAGAATAGGCAGGTACTGTGTGTAAGTTAACAAAGTACCTGCCCTTAAGGCTAAGGCCCATGTAGTAAAATGCTGCAAAAAAGACACATTTTTCTGCAACATTTTTCATTACATTTATGCAGAGTTTTCCCTCATGGATTTTATTCCCCTATTATACCTATATGGAGAACGCCAATGTTTCCTCAGGTATAATTGACATGCTGCGATTTTCAAAAATGCAAGAGTTTTTGAAAACACCGCTTTTCTGATGCAGATTTTTTCTGCAATGTGTGGTTGGTATTAGCTAGATTCCCATTTATTGTGCAAGTAATCATTTTTATGCCACTGTGTTGTCACAAAAAAAGCTGCGTTTTCACAATGTGGGGCTTCAGCCTTACTGTAGATTTTTCAGTACATAAAGCCAAAATAATATTTCTGGATAAGGTAAAAGTTTATTTTTTCAATGTGAAGGTTACCGAAGGTTATCTGTGCAACATATATTTTGCAATATTAAAAAAAGTAAGTACTTTTCATCGCCACCTAAGAGGAAAGTCATACATTTTCAATCTTCTAAAATAATTGTGTGGGAAAACTTATTCTATTGCTTCCAGACACAATCCAATAAGTGTAATAGTTTTTTGAGGAGAACAGAACTATATTCACATTTCATTCATGTAAAGAATGAGATAATAGATGAATTTATGGTGGCTGAGCACCCTGTAGGCAGGGAATCTTGACATGGCGCATCAGGACTTCACTGTGTTCATTGCATAAAAATATCACTTAATTTGTGACTTTACCTTAGGTGGTAAACACATTATAAATGACTGAAGAAAAAAAAATTGTGGCATTAGTACACTAGCACAGGAAAATATTTTGTCTTCTCACACAATATTATCGGAATACATATAACCCTTATTCTATGCTGCCTTGCTGTAAAATGAGCTGTAAAATAAAACAATAATGTTCCTATGTTTTAAGAATAAATGTGAAAATATTAATTTTGATGTGATGTTAAAAATTTAAGACTCTGTCACAAAGGGGTACATCACTGTTATTATGCAGCCTATACTACTATGAATGGGACAAAGCTATAATATTCCATATTTGTGCTGCTATGTCATGTTGTGCCTGTAGATGGACTCATGTAAACAATGAAAAGTAGACATGAGACAGATCTCATAAATATTCATATAATTTGTCCACCTGTTTTCAACAAACTTCATGAGTACAATAAGTAAAGGCCCAGGGGGATATGAAAACCTAAAAAATATACTCATATATCACCTTCCCTGGGCTCCCTTTGCACATCCAGTGCTTCATCATAGTTTTGTTGTTTTCCAGGCTCTTCTAGTCTTTGGAAGATGTCACCAATGTCTTTTGACAATTCACATAACTGCTCAATCACCGGCCTCTGAAGTCCCTCAGGGCCTATGATGTCTGATTGGGAAGCAGGAAAAATTCTGCCTTTTTTCTTTATAAAGTGGGTATAAAAGCATGGCTATCTACCCTGTTTCCCCGAAAATAAGACGGTGTCTTATATTAATTTTTGCTCCCAAAGATGCGCCATGTCTTATTTTCAGGGGGTGTCTTATTTTTTTCAAAGAAGAATTCACATATATTGCTAAATATAAAAATTTACATTTTTTATATACTGTACAGTATAAAAATATTTTTATAGATTTGTAGAGCAGGCGATTTTGGACACAGGGATACCTAACATGTACGGTATGTGTTTCACAGTATTTACATACTTTTATATGTGTTCTAGGGAAATGGGTTGATTTGAATTTTTACTATATATATATATATATATATATATATATATATATATATATATATATATATATATACCGTGTTTCTCCGAAAGTATGACACCCCCTGAGAGTAAGGCATGCGGGGGTTTCTGTTGAATTGCCTAATATAAGGCATCCCCCGAAAATAAGGCATGCCGGGCAGTGGTGTGCGGGGTTTCGGGGGGCGGGGCTTAGCTGAGGTTTCGGGGGGCGGGGCTTAGCGAGCTCCACTTCACTGACACAGCAGCCATGCTCTGTGCTCCGTGTGCACAGCAAAGCCGGCTGCTGCCTCTGCTGTTGTAGGATGAGCTCTCCCAGCTCATCCCAGAGGCAGAGACAGCAGCTGCCATACAGAAGAGGCAGCAGCTGGCTTTCCTGTGCACACAGAGCACGGCTGCTGTGTCAGTGAAGTGGAGCTTGCAAAGCTCCGCTAAGCCCCGCCCTCCGAAACATCGCTAAGCCCCGCTCACCACTTCCAGGACGAACAGCAGCACCAGCGCTGCTAGGAAGAAGGGAAAGGTAAGTATGATACCTTCCCCCCTCCCCTACACTACACTACCTACAACCAGCAGTCATGCTGACACTCCACTAAGGAAGTGTATATATATATATATATTTTTTTCTTTTTTTGCATTTATTAACCCCCTGTAATACATTACAGACAAGCAACCTGCCTTCGAAAGAAATGACGATTTTTTTTGTAATGCAATTGCAAAGGTCTGATCACTAGTGCAATGCAATGCATTAGTGATCAGACCTTTGCAATTGCATTGCATTGCAAAAAAATCGTCATTTCAAAAGTACTGCAGACAGGCCGGGGAGCCTTTACAAGGCTCCCGGCTGTCATGCCAACGTGACGTCGGCCCTGGAGCATGCTCCAGGTGCCGGCGATCACCGGCGCCAGAAGGGTTAATGCCCACGGTCGGTGTGGACACTGACCGGAGGCATTAACACTGGATGTCTGCTGACACCAGCAGACACCAGGTGGCTATGGTGGCCGCCCGACTCCCGGGTGGCTGGCATAGTTAAACACACCAGGCGGTTATGGCGGCCGCCCGACTCCCAGGTGGCCGGCATAGTTAAACACCCGGCAGGATGTTTAACTATGCCGGCCACCCGGGAGTCGGGCGGCCGCCATAGCTGCCTGGTGTCTGCTGGTGTCAGCAGACATCCAGCGCTAAAGCCTCCGGTCGGTGCCCACACACGCTCCCATAGAAATGAATGGAAGCACTCGGCACGCCGATTAACCCCCCGCTTGCCGGCTACTTCCATTCATTTCTATTCACTACGTCTTACTTTCGGGGGAGCGCCTTATATTAGGCAGGGCAGCAAAATGTCTGCCATGCCTTACTTTTGGGGTACGTCCTATTTTCGGGGAAACACGGTAGTAGCCAACACCTATTTTTATGCTAATGACAATCATATAAGCAATCAAAAATGTATCTTGCCAGGTTCACCAAGGATCCAGTTTGGTTCTCCAGTCTGCATTGCTATGGTTGCAATGTCGTCGTCATCATCATCATCGTCATCATCATAATCAGGTTCCTCCTGTACATCCTCCAACTCCTCCTCAAGTCTATGACCAAGACATGGCGACTCACTGACACAGAGTTTTATGAGCGTCTTCACCCAAACTTACTTAATAGCTATACTGATGAATGCAAACTTTTTATTGGAGAAGCCTCAAAAAATAACCTCAAAAGAAAGAAAATTCTTACAGCTCACGGAACCTCCCTTGCTGCTTTTCTATCACTTACCAAAGGTCCACAAATCTCTCACATGTCCCCATGTTAACCCCATCATATCCAGTATTGTTTCATTATCCAGTAACCATTCACATTTCATCAATTTACATCTCCAACCACTAGTACTTATATTGCCCTCCTACCTAAAAGATTTCACCCAACTCATCAAAGAGTTACAGCTTTTGAACAGTCAACATACACCCAATGCGCAGTGGTCACTACTCACAGCGGACGTTTCATCCTTGTACACAAACATCCCCCATACCAAAGTTCTCCTTGCCATAGATCACTTCTTGTCCTCCAACAAACAAATGTCAGACACACAGAAACAGTTAATTTTATCGGGTATAGAATTTATACCGGAACGCAATATCTTTTCATTCAAGTACCAAACATACAGGCAACTCATGGGCTGTGCAATGGAGACAAGTTTCACGCCATCGTACGCTAATTAATTGATGGGTCTCTTTGAAAAAAAATTATATTTGTGACTCTGCATATTTCAATGCACACATCACCCTTTTCAGACAATACATTGAAGATCTCATTTTCATCTGGAAAAGGGATGAATTTTCAGCACACCACTTTATTTCTACATTGGGATGTAATGACCTAGGCTCTCATTCACTCATCAATTCTCCACTGCTAAAACAGAATTTTTGGACCTACTGATTTCTTTTACACTTGAGGGACCTTTATCTACAGCCACCCATTT
This sequence comes from Leptodactylus fuscus, assembly GCF_031893055.1. NCBI lineage: Eukaryota > Metazoa > Chordata > Amphibia > Anura > Leptodactylidae > Leptodactylus > Leptodactylus fuscus. Next base: position 86,206,393 of record NC_134267.1, read on the forward strand.
TTAAATGGTGGATGTGAACAGCTACCTTGAATTCAGCAGTACCCATTATGGGCCGTGGCTTAGGAATATCCCCTATAACCAGTTTAAGAGAGTACGAAAAACTGCAATAATGATTTGACATTTCTCAATCAAGCCTTGATTCTCAAGCCTTGATTAGAACACCCTGCTTAGTGATCCACACCTCAATAAATTCCTTCCCACCAAGCCCACAGTCACTTTTAGGAGGTTAACCACTTTGCGTAATACAGTGGGGCAAAAAAGTATTTAGTCAGTCACCAATAGTGCAAGTTCCACCACTTAAAGAGATGAGAGGCGTCTGTAATTTACATCATAGGTAGACCTCAACTATGAGAGACAAAATGAGAAAACAAATCCAGAAAATCACATTGTCTGATTTTGTAAGAATTTATTTGCAAATTATGGTGGAAAATAAGTATTTGGTCAGTAACAAAATTTCATCTCAATACTTTGTTATATCTCCTTTGTTGGCAATGACAGAGGTCAAACGTTTTCTGTAAGTCTTCACAAGGTTGGCACACACTGTTGTTGGTATGTTGGCCCATTCCTCCATGCAGATCTCCTCTAGAGCAGTGATGTTTTGGGGCTGTCGCTTGGCAACACGGACTTTCAACTCCCTCCAAAGGTTTTCTATAGGGTTGAGATCTGGAGACTGGCTAGGCCACTCCAGGACCTTGAAATGCTTCTTACAAAGCCACTCCTTCGTTGCCCTGGCGGTGTGCTTTGGATCATTGTCATGTTGAAAGACCCAGCCACGTTTCATCTTCAATGCCCTTGCTGATGGAAGGAGGTTTGCACTCAAAATCTCACGATACATGGCCCCATTCATTCTTTCATGTACCCGGATCAGTCGTCCTGGCCCCTTTGCAGAGAAACAGCCCCAAAGCATGATGTTTCCACCCCCATGCTTTACAGTAGGTGTGGTGTTTGATGGATGCAACTCAGTATTCTTTTTCCTCCAAACACGTAAAGTGGTGTTTCTACCAAACAGTTCCAGTTTGGTTTCATCAGACCATAGGACATTCTCCCATTACTCTTCTGGATCATCCAAATGTTCTGTAGCAAACTTCAGACGGGCCCGGACATGTACTGGCTTAAGCAGTGGGACACGTCTGTCACTGCAGGATCTGAGTCCCTGGCGGCGTAGTGTGTTACTGATGGTATGCTTTGTTACATTGGTCCCAGCTCTCTGCAGTTCATTCACTAGGTCCCCCCACGTTGTTCTGGGATTTTTGCTCACCGTTCTTGTGATCATTTTGACCGCACGGGGTGAGATTTTGCGTGGAGCCCCAGAGCGAGGGAGATTATCAGTGGTCTTGTATGTCTTCCATTTTCTAATTATTGCTCCCACAGTTGATTTCTTCAATCCAAGCTGGTTGTCTATTGCAGATTCAGTCTTCCCAGCCTGGTGCAGGGCTACAATTTTGTTTCTGGTATCCTTTGACAGCTCTTTGGTCTTCACCATAGTGGAGTTTGGAGTCTGACTGTTTGAGGGTGTGCACAGGTGTCTTTTTATAGTGATAAGTTTAAACAGGTGCCATTACTACAGGTAATGAGTGGAGGAAAGAGGAGACTCTTAAAGAAGAAGTTACAGGTCTGTGAGAGCCAGAAATCTTGATTGCTTGTAGGTGACCAAATACTTATTTTCCACCATAATTTGCAAATAAATTCTTATAAAATCAGACAATGTGATTTTCTGGATTTGTTTTCTCATTTTGTCTCTCATAGTTGAGGTCTACCTATGATGTAAATTACAGACGCCTCTCATCTTTTTAAGTGGTTGAACTTGCACTATTGGTGACTGACTAAATACTTTTTTGCCCCACTGTATCCTAGGAGCATTATAATTAGAGATAAGCGACTAGTACTCGATCGAGTACCACTCTCTGTTCGAATGTAAAAGTTCGATGCAGAACCAGCATTGATTGGCCGAATGCTATACAGTCGGCCAATCAACGCTGGTTCTTCTCCTACCTTTAGAAGTCTTCTCCGTGCAGCTTCCCCGCGGCGTCTTCTTCTGAATTCACTCTGTCAGGCATCAGGCCTGGGCAGAGCCGACCGCGCATGCCCGCTTGTAGTGCATAAAGAAAAATGTATGAGAATGGGCGGAGTCAACATAGAAATGTGTGTAGCTAAAGCGCACCGCACATTCTGTCCCTCTTTTTGTCCTTGTCAGAAAAAGCCAAAATGTTCAGTTTAACCTAGTATTGGTCTTCTCTTCTTACTGTGACTGAATACATTCACCTGCCTGGCTTCTTCTGATGATATAAAAATAAAGTGAAAATAATGTTCAAAATAAGTGTGCAATGGATTCAATAGTATATGTTTAGCCTGGGAAATATAGTCAAAATATGGTATTTTGCAGGCCAAATACGCCAATCTGAAATTCTGCCAAAAAAAGCTGAACAGGATTGTGTTAATATAGTTTCGATTTGGTAAGAATTGATTGTAAACATTTACATGAAAATAAAATATTATTAAACAATGAACGTTCGCTACATTGTGGCTATTTATTTGTAAATGCTCTTAATATTGCAATTACTAATCACATGTATTAAATCTTTTACCAAAGACATTATTAGCTGTGGTCTATGTGAATGTCATGGGGGTTGGGAGCCTGGATGATTGCCTTACAGAAATGATATAGCTTTTAGCTGTGAGGTGATAAAAATAGCTCTGCGGATAGAGGATGAATCAGAAACATGTAGTCGTCATTACAAAGCTGCTAAAGGAAGATAAATAACTCAGCAGCTTTCATTGGTAAAACTAGCAAGCCATTGTGCTTAGCTTTGTAAAATAAAGTTAAGTTATTTAAACCATAATTTTACAGGCTTATCTGTATTCTTTATGACTATAGCTATTTTTCCATTTATATCATAGATGTAGATATCATAGTTTTTCTTAATAAATATAGTGATTTATTGCCATTATTGGAAAATAGCTTTTGTGTACTAAGAAGAGAATGTTTAGATTTCAAGAAATAATAGAATATTTGGAGAGTAAAAGAATGAAAATGTAAATAATCTGCAACGCAAACTGTATGGGTCATGCTTGGATAGAGCCCCCAACTGGTGAAAGATGACAAATTATTTAGACCTTTACACTGTCTTAAACATAAAACTATATAGAATTTAAAGTTGACAGGAAGGTAATAATTCACGTCTTTGGCAATGCTATCAATAAAGCATCCTTAAAATCCTATAATGATAGGTAATTTGTCAGGCAAGCCCAACAATAGTGGAGGGGTAGGGAGTAAGCACACACACCAAAGTATCGTCACTTCAGAAGTGAAGCCACATACTGGCATTCACTGCTAGACAGTTTGTATTACACTTGAGAAAGGGCAAGTGCATCGTGTATAATAAACTGCTCAAGACCATACTTTGGTGTGCGCGCTTACTCCCTACCCCTCCGCTCCTGTTGGGCTTGCCTGATGAATTACCTATCATTGCATCACGCTGTTCCACAGTGTAAGGGAAAGAGCTGCTGCTATAACACCTTTTATATGCTCATATGATGTTGTGACTGTTTCACAACATCAATAGGTAAGAGACCAATCACATATCATCACCAAGAGTGTTTTTTTTTATTTACTACACTATATTGGCACTCAGTGTCTCTCCCATTTTATCTTTTTAAAATTTTATAATGACTTTGATCACTGTGGGCACTGCTCCCACAAGTTTGATTGAGAAAGAGGGTGAGGAAGGGGGAGAGGAAGGGCAATAACATAGTGGAATCAGAAACAATGAACATCCCACTTCCTGCTACACTGCACCAAATACTCAGCGGTGAGGGCCACCTACTTCCAAAGCCTCTCTGCCCACATCCCGGATTTCACCACAGTAGATGAGATTAGGAAACATCCTACTTGGAGTCCACTGTGGAGATCGATACCCAATATGTGTCCACCTGCCACCAACTGAGGGGAAGATGAGACCCCATGGACTTATACCCCCATTACTTTCCTTTATAATCACCCATGCACCTCCGTACGCCCCAACCCAATTATCTGATTTTCTATGTTAAACATAAATACTGGATGAAAAATCTTTTTAAGCAGCAACAAAAAGAAGGAAATATCCTTAAATCATATAACTGACCAATCAGCTAAGGCATTATGAAACTGACAGGTTTGTATACCTAAATGAAGAGGTTGGTGTGTCGAGAGAATTTTTTTTTTTAATTAATAAAATATTAAGACAGTGATTTAATTACTTAGATGAGTACTGACATTATTGGTTACACAAATATGTTCATAAAAATAAACAAATGAATAAATTAATATATAAATAACCTAATAAGAATTACATAATCACATAGTCACAGAGTAGATGAGGTTGGATGATGACACAGGTCCATCAAATCAACCTATAATCCTATATTGTTAATCCAGAGGAAGGCAATAAACGCCAAGAGACCTATGCCAATTGCCCTATGTCAGGGGAAAAAAATCCTTCCCAACTACAATCTGGCAGTCAGTATAAAAACCCTGGATCAACGTGTCCTTAAAATCTATTTGTTAATCTATTGTTGTACTCCAAACCACCAGTTCCCTTAATAATCTTTGTCTCCCTTCTCTGCCCACTCTGTAGTTCAATTATGTCCTTCTTGTATACTGGGGCCCAAAATTGCCCATAATAGTCTATCTGTGGTGTGGCCATAAAAGTTATTTGTATAGGGGCATAACTATGTTCTTCTCATGAGCATATATAGCTCTTTTCATGCATCCCATAATTTTATTTGCCTTGGCAGGAGCTGCCTGACATTGGTCACTAAAGGTAATCTTACTGTCCACCAAAATCCCCAAGTCTCTTTCAATGGCAGTCTAACCCAGTAATTTACTATTAAGTACATAATCATACATTTCAATTCTTCGACCAATTCTTCTTAATCTGCCAAGTCTCCGCCAATGCTTCCAAAAACCATACCAGATCACCCTGATATATTCTACTAACCTCCTTACTTTTGATAAATTTACAGAATTTAGTATCATCTGCAAATATGGACAGCTTGCTCTCTAAACCCTCTATCAGATCAAAGATATTAAACAGTAGAGGACCCAATACCCTGTGGCACCCCGCTGGTGACTTTAATCGTGTCTGAGTATTTACAATTACCGAAGTAACCGCAGCTTGCTATCACTAAGCCAGTTGCGAACCCAAAAGCATATGTTTTCCACCATCCACAATATTCTCATTTTGCATACAAACCTATTATGTGGTACAGTATCAAAATTATTTGAAAAGTCCAGATACACCACATCTACCGCATTACCCCTAACCAGTCTAGAATGGACCTCTTCATAGAAGCTCATCAGATTAGTCTGACAGGACCAATTCCTCATAAACCTATGCTGATTAAGTGTTAAAAAATTATTATCATAGAGATACTCCAGGATAGCATCTCTTAGAAAACCCTGAAATATCTTACCCACCACAGATATCAAATTATCAAATTTACCAGCCTATAGTTTCTAGGCTCACTTTTTGTTGAGAACTTTTCCAGACATTACTGAATTCTTAATATTAGATTTAAGACTTTGTCTGTTACCATGCATAACTCCTTCAGAACTCTGGGGTGTAAGCCATCTGGACCTGGCAATTTTAGTATTTTGAATTTTGCAGCACTGCACTTCCTCCTGGGTTAAACAGGAGAATTTACATTACCCCTAATCATTTTGTTGGTCCTTATATTTTCTTGTCAATACATTAGAGAATACATTGAATAGATCTGCCTTTTCCTCATCCTCCTCCACCATTACACCCCGATTATTTTTGAGAGGGCCCACATTATCAGTTTTTATTTTTTTTATTATTTCTGTAACTTAAGAATAATTTTGGATTAACTTTCCTTTCCTTGGCAATTATTCTCTTAACCTCTTTGCTTCCTTTTTCACAATTTATTTTTCTCTTGACAGTGTTTAATGCTGTGTCACTGCTTTCAAGTTTTAGATTACATTTAGAGTACATTTACTTTAAATGTTTCCTTTTTATACCTCATTTCACTCCTCACCATTTATTGGTTTTCTATGATTTCTAACCCACTTATTCCCATATGGTATATGGTTTTTACTGGCCCTATTTAGAGTCCCATTTTGTTTGTATTCCCCTTGCTTTGAAGACATTGTCCCAGTTTAAGCTCCTCCCTCAACTAGTTATATTTGTTCTTCCTAATTATATTTGCCCTTCATAAATTTTGTTTTTGTACCTTATCTATTAAACATTTTTTAATGTGTTCATGAAAAGTTATTATGTTATGGTCACTATTATCTAGATGGCCCTAAACCTCTTCATTTAATAGCGTGTTTTCACTTTGTTCTATCTCTGGTATGGTAATGTAGTGTACTGTTATGCATATTTCTGCCTTTATAGTCTCTCCTCTCTGACTAACATGTCTGGATTGATTGTTTATATATGACAGTGTTGTCCATATGCATGTTCTTTGCTGCTAGTTTGTTTCACACTCTCCTACTCTTTATATGCAACACATTACTCATACCTGTTTTACTCATTATCAGGATTTGTCCATTATGTCATGTTTTTTGATATGATCGTCTGTTTGATTATTTAAATCACTTAATAGATTTTGGATTTTTTTTACTCTAGTGGAATTACTTTTTTTTTCTGCTATTTATATATTGATAATTCCACATATTGTTAAATGTTACTAATTATGTATAGTTTTTTTTTTTTATAGTTTTTTTTACATTTTTAACAGCTTCACTACAGCTGCTTTCCTCCATGTACATAAAACAATAACTTCAGCTTCCATTTATTATATAGTTTCAGGTCCCATACAAATACTGTATACAGTGACTTGATGCAGGAGACATTTTTATCCATGTGTTTAGGATAGTTTCAGTTATTTTCCTCTTAGCTATTAACATAGTTTTGTGAGCCAAATGCAGCTTGCATTTTTTTTTTAAATCCATTTCTGGCGTGGCATCACAAACTGCAGTGATGATTGTTAGAGATGAGCGAACAGTGTTCTATCGAACACATGTTCGATCGGATATCAGGGTGTTCGCTATGTTCGAATCGAATCGAACACCGCGTGGTAAAGTGCGCCAAAATTCGATTCCCCTCCCACCTTCCCTGGCACCTTTTTTGCACCAATAACAGCGCAGGGGAGGTGGGACAGGAACTACGACACCGGGGGCATTGAAAAAAATTGGAAAAAGTCATTGGCTGCCGAAATCAGGTGACCTCCATTTTAGACGAATAGTGGATTTCAAATCCGGGTCATATGAGAATGTGAACTTTGTGACTATGAGACAGGGATAGCTGTACAGGCAGGGATAGCTAGGGATAACCTTTATTTAGGGGGGAATGTTATTAAAAATAACTTTTTGGGGCTCTATCGGGTGTGTAATTGTGATTTTTGTGAGATAAACTTTTTCCCATAGGGATGCATTGGCCAGCGCTGATTGGCCGAATTCCGTACTCTGGCCAATCAGTGCTGGCCAATGCATTCTATTAGCTTGATGAAGCAGAGTGTGCACAAGGGTTCAAGCGCACCCTCGGCTCTGATGTAGCAGAGCCGAGGCTGCACAAGGGTTCAAGCGCACCCTCGGCTCTGATGTAGGAGAGCCGAGGGTGCACTTGAACCCTTGTGCACCCTCAGCTCTGCTACATCAGAGCCGAGGGTGCGCTTGAACCCTTGTGCACACTCTGCTTCATCAAGCTAATAGAATGCATTGGCCAGCGCTGATTGGCCAATGTATTCTATTAGCCTGATGAAGTAGAGCTGAATGTGTGTGCTAAGCACACACATTCAGCTCTACTTCATCGGGCTAATAGAATGCATTGGCCAGCGCTGATTGGCCAGAGTACGGAACTCGACCAATCAGCGCTGGCTCTGCTGGAGGAGGCGGAGTCTAAGATTGCTCCACACCAGTCTCCATTCAGGTCCGACCTTAGACTTCGCCTCCTCCGGCAGAGCCAGCGCTGATTGGCCGAAGGCTGGCCAATGCATTCCTATGCGAATGCAGAGACTTAGCAGTGCTGAGTCAGTTTTGCTCAACTACACATCTGATGCACACTCGGCACTGCTACATCAGATGTAGCAATCTGATGTAGCAGAGCCGAGGGTGCACTAGAACCCCTGTGCAAACTCAGTTCACGCTAATAGAATGCATTGGCTAGCGCTGATTGGCCAATGCATTCTATTAGCCCGATGAAGTAGAGCTGAATGTGTGTGCTAAGCACACTCATTCAGCACTGCTTCATCACGCCAATACAATGCATTAGCCAGTGCTGATTGGCCAGAGTACGGAATTCGGCCAATCAGCGCTGGCCAATGCATTCTATTAGCCCGATGAAGTAGAGCTGAATGTGTGTGCTAAGCACACACATTCAGCACTGCTTCATCACGCCAATACAATGCATTAGCCAGTGCTGATTGGCCAGAGTACGGAATTCGGCCAATCAGCGCTGGCCAATGCATTCTATTAGCCCGATGAAGTAGAGCTGAATGTGTGTGCTAAGCACACACATTCAGCACTGCTTCATCACGCCAATACAATGCATTAGCCAGTGCTGATTGGCCAGAGTACGGAATTCGGCCAATCAGCGCTGGCCAATGCATTCTATTAGCCCGATGAAGTAGAGCTGAATGTGTGTGCTAAGCACACACATTCAGCACTGCTTCATCACGCCAATACAATGCATTAGCCAGTGCTGATTGGCCGAATTCCGTACTCTGGCCAATCAGCGCTGGCTCTGCTGGAGGAGGCGGAGTCTAAGGTCGGACCTGAATGGAGACTGGTGTGGAGCGATCTTAGACTCCGCCTCCTCCAGCAGAGCCAGCGCTGATTGGCCGAATTCCGTACTCTGGCCAATCAGCACTGGCTAATGCATTGTATTGGCGTGATGAAGCAGTGCTGAATGTGTGTGCTTAGCACACACATTCAGCTCTACTTCATCGGGCTAATAGAATGCATTGGCCAGCGCTGATTGGCCAAATTCCGTACTCTGGCCAATTAGCACTGTATTGGCGTGATGAAGCAGTGCTGAATGTGTGTGCTTAGCACACACATTCAGCTCTGCTTCATCGGGCTAATAGAATGCATTGGCCAGCGCTGATTGGCCGAATTCCGTACTCTGGCCAATCAGCACTGGCTAATGCATTGTATTGGCGTGATGAAGCAGTGCTGAATGTGTGTGCTTAGCACACACATTCAGCTCTACTTCATCGGGCTAATAGAATGCATTGGCCAGCGCTGATTGGCCAGAGTACGGAATTCGGCCAATCAGCGCTGGCTCTGCTGGAGGAGGCGGAGTCTAAGATCGCTCCACACCAGTCTCCATTCAGGTCCGACCTTAGACTCCGCCTCCTCCAGCAGAGCCAGCGCTGATTGGCCGAATTCCGTACTCTGGCCAATCAGCACTGGCTAATGCATTGTATTGGCGTGATGAAGCAGTGCTGAATGTGTGTGCTTAGCACACACATTCAGCTCTACTTCATCGGGCTAATAGAATGCATTGGCCAGCGCTGATTGGCCAGAGTACGGAATTCGGCCAATCAGCGCTGGCTCTGCTGGAGGAGGCGGAGTCTAAGATCGCTCCACACCAGTCTCCATTCAGGTCCGACCTTAGACTCCGCCTCCTCCAGCAGAGCCAGCGCTGATTGGCCAGAGTACGGAATTCGGCCAATCAGCACTGGCTAATGCATTGTATTGGCGTGATGAAGCAGTGCTGAATGTGTGTGCTTAGCACACACATTCAGCTCTACTTCATCGGGCTAATAGAATGCATTGGCCAGCGCTGATTGGCCGAATTCCGTACTCTGGCCAATCAGCACTGGCTAATGCATTGTATTGGCGTGATGAAGCAGTGCTGAATGTGTGTGCTTAGCACACACATTCAGCTCTACTTCATCGGGCTAATAGAATGCATTGGCCAGCGCTGATTGGCCAGAGTACGGAATTCGGCCAATCAGCGCTGGCTCTGCTGGAGGAGGCGGAGTCTAAGATCGCTCCACACCAGTCTCCATTCAGGTCCGACCTTAGACTCCGCCTCCTCCAGCAGAGCCAGCGCTGATTGGCCAGAGTACGGAATTCGGCCAATCAGCACTGGCTAATGCATTGTATTGGCGTGATGAAGCAGTGCTGAATGTGTGTGCTTAGCACACACATTCAGCTCTACTTCATCGGGCTAATAGAATGCATTGGCCAGCGCTGATTGGCCGAATTCCGTACTCTGGCCAATCAGCACTGGCTAATGCATTGTATTGGCGTGATGAAGCAGTGCTGAATGTGTGTGCTTAGCACACACATTCAGCTCTACTTCATCGGGCTAATAGAATGCATTGGCCAGCGCTGATTGGCCGAATTCCGTACTCTGGCCAATCAGCACTGGCTAATGCATTGTATTGGCGTGATGAAGCAGTGCTGAATGAGTGTGCTTAGCACACACATTCAGCTCTACTTCATCGGGCTAATAGAATGCATTGGCCAATCAGCGCTGGCCAATGCATTCTATTAGCGTGAACTGAGTTTGCACAGGGGTTCTAGTGCACCCTCGGCTCTGCTACATCAGATTGCTACATCTGATGTAGCAGTGCCGAGTGTGCATCAGATGTGTAGTTGAGCAAAACTGACTCAGCACTGCTAAGTCTCTGCATTTGCATAGGAATGCATTGGCCAGCCTTCGGCCAATCAGCGCTAGCTCTGCCGGAGGAGGCGGAGTCTAAGGTCGGACCTGAATGGAGACTGGTGTAGAGCGATCTTAGACTCCGCCTCCTCCAGCAGAGCCAGCGCTGATTGGTCGAGTTCCGTACTCTGGCCAATCAGCACTGGCCAATGCATTTCTATGGGGAAAAGTTAGCTTGCGAAAATCGCAAACTGACAGGGATTTCCATGAAATAAAGTGACTTTTATGCCCCCAGACATGCTTCCCCTGCTGTCCCAGTGTCATTCCAGGGTGTTGGTATCATTTCCTGGGGTGTCATAGTGGACTTGGTGACCCTCCAGACACGAATTTGGGTTTCCCCCTTAACGAGTTTATGTTCCCCATAGACTATAATGGGGTTCGAAACCCATTCGAACACTCGAACAGTGAGCGGCTGTTCGAATCGAATTTCGAACCTCGAACATTTTAGTGTTCGCTCATCTCTAATGATTGTTCAAAACATATATGTGTAAGATCACCCTTTTAAGGGATCCCAGATAAATATTAGGATTAAAGAGTTTGTGGTGGAGACATATAAACATATTTATATGCAAATTATTTTATTTCATTTTAGCACCAATCCTGAAAAAGTACCCCAAGTATGCATACAATCCACAAGAAAATCACAAATGTTTAATTTTCTATTTACTTAATTTATATATTCCTAGTTATTGATTAATCATTTGACTAGTCTCCCAACCATCTAAATTTTTTAAAATGACATTATATATTCAAGTAAAGCCAAAGCCCCATGTTGCAGAAACAGCTTTTTTTATTGCTGATTTTGTTACCTTTTTTTGAGTCAAAGCCAACAGTGGATACAAAAGGAATGGGAAATATATAGAAAGTTCTTATACTTATATCTTCTGCTCAATCCACTCCTGGTTTTGGCTAAAAAAAAAAACACAACTAAATCTGTAACAAAAAAGGTGTGTTTCTGCAATGCGTTTCTCCAAACTGCCAATAGCTAAGGCTACATTCCAGTCTGTGCTGTGGTTCCATTTTTCATGACACCATGAGAAAAAAAATATCTATATAAAAATAGATTGACAAATGGCAAGAAGTGGATTACTTTCCAATTTTATCCACCTACCATTAAAGTCAGTGGTAAAAAAAAATGGATCCAGTTCTTTCTGTCATGGTTCCTTTTTTCCAGAGGAAAAAGTTTTTCAAGTATGTCTTTCTTCTTCAAAAAAGACAAATGCAAAAAAACAAAAAAAAAAAAAACAACAAATGCAATTAAAATAATGCAAACAGACCTAAATTAGAAATGGGGAACCAATTTGTCATGAACAGGGTTCGACCTGAATATTGGCAGTTGTTCACTTTCATCTCCATTAAGACATCCTGTGTTCCATCAGTTGTCAAAATGCAATGAAATTAATTAACTGGCACAGAAACAAGTGCACCACCATAGACTTGGCAAGGTGCAAGTTAAAGTTGCAGACCATCTGGATGGCTGGGCTATGAATGCTGTTCACTGGGAAAAAAGAATCCTTTCTGGATTGTGCCTAATGTTGGCTTGGAGGAAAAAAAGCAGATGGAGATGATAATGATATTGATGATGACGATATTGATGATGACCATGTGCTAGTTGTAGATGTGGCTTCCCTACAAAGAAGATCATAGGGAGAAGGAATAGGATGGCTGTCTGTGCTACTGCCAGTTCTATTTATCCAAATGAGTTGGTGGCATCATTTCATACAAGTATGGCTAAACCTATTTCCTACACTTGAACAGTCATGGGTAATTTTTGGCTTGCATATTTGGCACCTTGGCATGGATTTGTTATTTTGTAATTTTGTACTGTAAAAAAACAATTCCCTTGTGCGAGATGACTGCATGTAGCTGCTGCCAATAACAGTAGCAGAAGTAGAAACACCATCACGCGAGCTTACCTTCCCTAGGCAGGTTTTTTGGATTATGAGGCTGTAGTTCAGATGTAATTCTTACTACTGGTGCTACCACCTTCTATCTCTGTCCCCCTGTCATTTTTACCCAATTGCAATGTCTCATCTGAAACAGAATTATCATTGTATTTAGTAATTACATCATCTTCCCATTTTTTTGTGAATCATTATGGCAATAGGATTACTCTATGCCCTTACAATTTTCTACAAATTTCCCCCTAGTGTTCCTACCTGCATGACTACCAGTAGTATACCCCTTCCAATACTACCTTTCCCTTCCTGTTCTTTAAGAATTTGATGAAAATACAGTCTTAGGATATAAGGAATATTTATCTAAGTAAATTTCACATGACTACTAGAGTTTGGGATCTGTGTCAGTGAAGAAGACATGGTTGACAGTGCAGAGAGACAGCGTGGTATTATGTTTTACAACAAACCAGTAGGAACACACAGAACCCTAAATAAACATTTGTGCTTCCCTGCTTTCAAAAAGTCTTTATACTGAGGAAGTACAACACTGCGGCTACTAGCCAAGTTGCCAATACCAGAAGTAGTGTTGCTGTTGCCAACCACCTTCTTATAGTTAGTACTTGCATAAGTTTTTCCTCCAGCCCCCCCCCCTTTTTGCCTTGTGTTTAATTATAATAATGAATGGTAAAAATCAGGTGTGTTTTAGTTTTTGGGAAAAATAAAAAAAAATTAGAAAAATAGCAAATCAATAAAAGTAGGATAAGTGGGGATTTGTCAGGATTGTACAGCAGGTGCGGCCATGATATGGAAGTCGCAGCCTGTTCCACTGCACAGTCCAACATTGCAGGGGTTAAATTCCCTTTCAGCAGCCGGGCGTGGCCGGCTGCCTGACTGATTGGGGTATCGGCCAATGTACAATCGGCGTGGGCAGCTGGGCTGTTTCCTTGGGACCGCCCCTTCCCTATTTAAGGGGGCTGATCTGGATGTCCGGTACTCTAAGATCAAATCCCAAAACCTATATGACGTATGTGTATGCGTGTGCATGGGTTTCAGCCTGTATAATCTTAGTTGTCCCTAACTACTAAATGCCCTGAGGTAGCAATGCCATGGTTAGTTGGGCAGCATGCTGCCTTGTGTGCTGTTTTGTGAATATCTCATTTGGCCTTAGCTAGCGTTCCCCTAAGTAGTCAGTACTCCACTGATTGGTTTGGCAGTAAGCTGCCTTGTGGGTTGTGTGGAACTGTAGCACACAGAGTTTATTCGGTCTCTGTCTAGTCCAGGAGTTCTGGCTAGACAGTTTCGTTTGTACTAGCGGCTGCTCTGATCTGCACAAGGTTGCTTTGTGATTTTAACAAGAGCACACCCAGTTAGTTTAGTTTTCTGGCAGTGACACTAACTGCCAGACCGTATTCACACTAGAGTGTTAAGCAGTTCAGAGTCCAGTAAGCTCCGCAGGGTTTTGTTTATTTAGTTGTTTTTTTTTTGTTTGTTTTTTTAATAAACCCTGCTGACCATAACAGGATTAAACTAGAAGACACTGAATCAGCCTGCATTTTTACAACATCAGTTTGAAAGGAACAAGGGTCACTGGGTGAGTGTCTTGTTATTACAAAGGTAGTTTGTTGTATATTGGGTAACATTATTTCACTATCAGGACTGACTTTTTCAGCAAAAAAAAGTAAGGCACTCTCATGACAGTAACAGATCAAATAGTTCTAGTGCAAAAACAGACTTAACAATATTAGAATATTAGAAATGACGGGGGGGACATGAAACTGTGGGCAGATAAAGTGGGAGAATGGCATGAAACTGGAGACAGAGATAGAGGGGGGACATGAAACTAGGGGTAGATGAAGGGTGTATATGAAAATGGGGGAGAGATGGATGGGGGACATATAATTTACGGGTGACTGTAGGAGGATTATACTGTGTGGAATCACATGAAAAATGAATGAGAATGGGTGGAGTCAACATAAAAGTGGGCGGGGCCTGCGCACGCTGCACATTTTATTCCCTCTTTCTAGTCTTCAACAGTTGGGAAGTACAGGTTAGAAGTGCGAGACCCCCCAGTAAGTAGGGCCCCGCCAAAGTCAATTGCCCAGGGCCCCGCAAACCCTGAATCCGCCACTGCACAGATGCCACTTTTTCTTTTTTTTGTTTCAATAATTTTTATTAAGGAATTATTTAAATTTTTTATAGTACAACAATCATACATTAACAAACAAGCAGTAATTAAGTTACATTAATTCTCAAATAAGTAAATATTAAGGGAAAACATAAGACAAGACAAGAAACAAAAAGGAAAGGGAAAAACAAAGGAAGGTCACAGTAAATTAAAGCAAGTTAGAAAATATGGATCGAATAACCCCAGTGTCGTGCTCAAGTCGCCTCATTAACTATGATGGGAATAATTGAGGAATAACTAGAGTACCATATAGTATATCAATGGGCAGTATAATATGAGCTTTCTCTCCAAACTCTCCAAATATTATTGTATTTGGCAAAGGACAAATTTCCCAATACTATTGTTCGTTCATAGGTATAAGTAGTGTCAATAAGAGTTAATAGTTCCTGAATAGAAGGAGCAGAAAGTTGTTTCCAACTCCTAACAATTACTAGTTTTGCGATAACTAAGATCTTACATATTAAGTTTCGATTTGGAGATGGGATCAAACTCAGTTCTAAATGGAGAAGAGCTGTCTGTGGAGTTCGAGGCACACAAACATCCATTAATTTATCCAAATTATCAAAAACTTCTTTCCAGTATTCAGTTACCCTGGGGCAGTCTCAGAGGATATGAAATAGAGATCCATTCTCCCCACAAAATCTTCAACATGACGGGGGAGAACTGGGGAACAACTGATGTAAATGGGCTGGAGAAAAATACCATTCATGGGTAACCTTATATGAAGTCTCTGTATGGGAACTGCATTTAAGTGAGGTATGTACAAGTGAGAAAGCGGCTTGCCATTCTTCATTAGACCAAATTTTTTCAAGTGTTCTCTCCCATAAATGAATCGGGTGACTCTTTTGAAAGGATGAACGAGAATCAATAGAATAGTAAATAGGTCGTAGACCACAACGAGGTAGTTTAAGAAAAAGTATAACTTCTGGGTTACAGCTTACTTTGAAATAATCGTAAGTTTGCATACAATGTCTAACATATATATTTATAAAAATCACTGTTAGGCAGATCAAATTCTTTGGACTTAGAGGCATAATCCTAAAGGGTTGGTTCACATGGGGACAAGGAGGCAGAATTTGACAGCGGATTTTGCCTCAAAATCCGCCTGCATACAATGGTGGTCTATGAAGACCACTAGCATTATTATTTCCACTAGCGGCATGCTGCCACTAGTGGAAAAAAAGAAGCGAGCTGCCCTTTCTTCAGGCGGATTCCGCGACTCGCGGAGCCAACTCCGGAGGAGAAAGCCGCGACTGCGACGGTCGTGGCAGGCGGATTTTGACCCAAGAGTGACGTGGCTCAATCCACCCCACCGCCCCCACGTGAAAGAGCCCTTAAGAATATTATTTTGAAACAAAGAATTTAAACTGACAAGCCCTTTAGCAAACCAGCTCTCCATACTCAAAAATGGGACCAAAATTTAAAATATTCAGATAGGGATCATAGAATAGTCTAATATACTTGGTCTAACTGCTCATGAATGAACATATTTCCAAGCAGAGACAGAGTATTTAGTAAAAAGTGAACAAAGGCACGAATTGACTTTAGACCAAAAGGAGGCAAATATAATGTCTCAAAGACTTTTAGCTGAAAAATAAGATTTTTCAATATGCGTCCACTGAAGATCTTTCTTCCTAGAGAAAGACAATAAAGACACAAGGGTAGCAATATAGTATCCTTGAATGTCTGGAACTCCAAGACCACCCAGAAAGTTATGTCTAATTTAAATTGTACGATAGAGGCGAGGTTTCTTTCCTGCCCAAATAAATTTTGTCAGTAGGCCTTTTACAGAAGTGAAAAACGCAGATGGGAGAGTAATAGGTAATGTACGAAACAAATATAATAACGATAAAGAAGAAACATCTTAAAAGCTGCAATTCTGCCCAACCAGGAGATCTCGTTTAAGCCAATTCAATCTGCCTCAGAATGCAAAGAGCGCAGCAAATGAAGAAAAGTAGTTGAGTATAATAAAGAATGTTGTGGAGTAAGAAAAATAACCAAATATTGGATATTACTCTCTCTCCAATCAAATGCATATTTCTGTTTAAGCAAAGGAATCTCCTGATCTGGCAGATTCAACGGAAGGATCTGAGTTTTAACCATATTTAATTTATAATGGGAAATAGAGCTATATCATTCAATCAAAGTAAAAACTGACTGTAATGACAGCTGAGGATTAGTGAAAAATAAAATAATTAGAGATGAGCGAACACCCAAATGTTCGAAGTTCGAAATCCGATTCGAACAGCCGCTCACTGTTCGACTGTTCAAACGGATTTCGAACCCCATTATAGTCTATGGGGAACATATACTCGTTAAGGGGGAAACCCAAATCCATCTCAGGAGGGTCACCAAGTCCACTATGACACCCCAGGAAATGATACCAACACCCTGGAATGACACTGGGACAGCAGGGGAAGCATGTCTGGGTGCATATAAGTCACTTTATTACATGGAAATCCCTGTCAGCTTGCGATTTTCGCAAGCTAACTTTTTCCCATAGGAATGCATTGGCCAGCGTTGATTGGCCAGTCTTCAGAATTCGGCCAATCAGCGCTGGCTCTGCCGGAGGAGGCGGAGTCTAAGATTGCTCCACACCAGTCTCCATTCAGGTCCGACCTTAGACTCTGCTTCCTCTGGCAGAGCCAGCACTGATTGGCCGAATTCTGAAGACTGGCCAATCAACGCTGGCCAATGCATTCCTATGGGTGTGCGGTGATGCAGCTGAAATGAGCGAGTGCACACACTCACCTCTGCTGTGCGAGCTCGGCACACACTCAGCCCTGCTGATTCTGTATACTGATTCTTTATACTGGCCAATCAATGCTGGCCAATGCCAGCGGTGATGCAGAGCTGAGTGTGTGCCGAGCTCGCACAGTAGAGCCGACCAGCACATGGTGTAGTTGAGCAGAACTGGCTCAACACTGCTGAGTCTCTGCACAGCAGACGTGAGTGTGTGCACTCACTCAGCTCTGCTGCATCACCGCATACCCATAGGAATGCATTGGTCAGCGTTGATTGGCCAGTCTTCAGAATTTGGCCAATCAGCGCTGGCTCTGCCAGAGGAGGCGGAGTCTAAGATCGCTCCACACCAGTCTCCATTCAGGTCCGACCTTAGACTCTGCCTCCTCCGGCAGAGTCAGCGCTGATTGGCTGGAGACTGGCCAATCAACGCTGGCCAATGCATTCCTATGGGTATGCGGTGATGCAGCCGTGCTGAGCGAGTGCACACACTCACCTCTGCTGTGCAGAGACTCAGCAGTGTTGAGCCAGTTCTGCTCAACTACACCGCGTGCTGGTCGGCTCTGCTGTGCGAGCTCGGCACACACTTAGCTCTGTATCATCGCTGGCATTGGCCAGCATTGATTGGCCAGTATACATAATCAGTATACAGAATCAGCAGAGCTGAGTGTGTGCCGAGCTCGCACAGCAGAGCCGACCGGCACACAGTGTAGTTGAGCAGAACTGGCTAAACACTGCTGAGTCTCTGCACATCTTCTGTATCTCATTCGGCCAATCAACGCTGCTCAATGCATTCCTATGGGAAAAAAGTTTATCTCACAAAAAACACAATTACACACCCGATAGAGCCCCAAAAAGTTATTTTTAATAACATTCCCACATAAATAAAGGTTATCCCTAGCTTTCCCTGCCTGTACATCTATCCCTGTCTCATAGTCACAAAGTTCAGTCTCCTATGACCCGGATTTGAAATCCACTATTCGTCTAAAATGGGGGTCACCTGATTTCGGCAGCCAATTACTTTTTCCGATTTTTTTCAATGCCCCCGTTGTCGTACTTCCTGTCCCACCTCCCCTGCGCTGTTATTGGTGCAAAAAAAGCGCCAGGGAAGGTGGGAGGGAAATCAATTTTTTTTGGAGTTTGCCACGTGGTGTCCGTATGGAATCGAACATCTCGAACAGCCTGATATCCGATCGAACATGTGTTCGATAGAACACTGTTCGCTCATCTCTAAAAATTATATCATCAGCATAAAGCGAGATAATATGTGATGTACCAGAGATAGTTATACCGGAGATATCGGTATAAGATCTAATAGCACACGCCAAGGGTTCAATAGAAAGAATAAAAATGAAAGGAGATAAGGGACAACCCTGGCGTGTGCCATTAGTTATATCAAAATCAGTAGATAGAGCTCTGTTTACAAACACTCTAGTAGACGGAGTTGAATATAGAGCTGCTAGGGCTATCATGAATACTTCACTTATACCCATCTGTTTCAAAGCTGAAAAAGCGTACGACCAGTGTATATAGTCGAACGCTTTTTCAGCATCCAGAGCTAAAAACAATGAGAGTAATTTTGTCTACTCTATATGATGTAAGAGATTTAGGACTCTTCTGGTATTAACCAGAGCATGTCTACCCATTACAAACCCAGCCTGGTCAGAAGTGACCAAAGAGGGAATCAATGGGGCAAGTCTGCGAGCCAGGAGTTTCGCATAAATCTTAACATCAGTATTTAATAATGAAATAGGTCTAAAATTTGGAGGAGATTCAGGTGATTTACCTGGTTTAGGAATAGTAACAATAAGAACCTCTAGATTTTCTCTGGGAAAGGTGCCAGTAGCCATAGCAGAATTAAAAAACTAAGATAGGTAAGGACAAATCACAGAAGAAAAAACCTTATAATATTTGTTGGTAATACCATCAGGGCCTGGGGATTTACCAGATGGAAGGGAAATGATAGTTTCTACGATTTCTTCCTCTGTTATCCATCGCTCCAAAGATTGCATTTGAACTGCAGAAAGAGAGGGGAGATTCAAGGAGTGTAAAAATGAGGAAACAGCTGTCTCAGTCAGTTGGGGAATTGAGGAGTCATCTTTCAAATGATAAAGTTTAGCATAATACCTACTGAATTGGTACGCAATATCTGATGGTGTAACTATTTTACCTTTAGTAGCTGGGTCTATTAAAAAGGGTATCCAAGATTTTAGGTGTTTTGCTTTAAGTTTATTGGCTAGCAATTTTCCAGCTCGATTCCCTTGTGAGTAATGCTTAACTTTACAATTTTTTTAAGATTTGTCATGATCTAAAAGCAAAGAATTATGTAAACGTTGTCGGATTCAATTTATTAGTTTGTTCTTTTAATTTAAGGTCCTCTAACAGATTGGAAAGTTGGGTCTGGTGAGTCTTCTTAAGAATATGGCCCATTCTAATTATAATAAAGGAGCCTCTAATATATGCTTTATGAGCATTACATAAGGAAGTAATCTTTACGTCTGGGGTATCACTATCACTTATTTTTTTTCAACTTCTTTTCTGATGGTGTCCTTGTAAGTTGTGTGAGACAGGAGGAATGTATTACCCCTCTACAAATACGTCAGATTGGAGTGATTAGACTCCTTCACAGTAAGGGTGCATGCACACTGAGTAACGCCGGGCGTGTATGAGAGCCGTACACGCCGGCATTACAGCAGACTGCCGAATACTTCCCATTCACTTCAATGGGAGCGCTCGTAACAGCGGCGTTTACGAGCGCTCCCATTGAAGTGAATGGGAAGTGCTCGGCAGCCCTGCTGTAACGCCGGCGTGTACGGCTCTCATACACGCCCGGCGTTACGTAGTGTGCATGCATCCTAAGGGTAATAGGAGCATGGTCAGACCACTTAATAGTTTCAATGAGAGAGCTGGAAGCTGCTGCTAACCAGAATCTATCTACCAAAATAAATCAATTCTAGAGTAAGTATTATGAACCTTAGAATAATAAGAATAATCTCTTTCCGCACTGTGACGGGCACGCCATACATCAAAAAGATCATTATATTCGAGGAATCTCTGTAGGGAGGGAGGGCATCTGTGGATCATAGATGAAGAATCCAAAGGGTAATCTACTGTAAGATTAAAATCACCACATATAACCAAACCCCCCTGGCGGATTCGAGAGACCAGACGCATGATCTTACTAAGAAAGTGGAGTTGATGGTTATTGGGAGCATATACAGTAACTAATGTACACAAAATATTAAGATAACCCATTTTATTTTATACAGTATATCGTCCATTAGAGTCAATAATTTTATCTATCAATTGAAAAACAACAGAGTTTTTAAAAGCTATTAAAACTCCTCTAGTTTTAGAGGTATGATGGGAATGAAAAATCAAGGGAAAATTACGATTATTAACTCTATGGGAATCTCTACTTATCAAATGGGTTTCTTCTGTGCACAAAATATCACAGGATAGTGATTTAGCTTCAGACCACAAAAATGATCTTTTGCTAGAACAATTTAAACCTCGGACGTTAATAGAAATAAATTTAATAGTCATAATAAAATACAGTAATCAAGCTGCAGTATAGTTCACCACCCCATGACCCTATTAAGGAATACCGTATACACTGTAGGAAATCAACCACAAGGGTCTTCCATCTTGGACAAGTACTGTTGACCTGAAAGGGGAAACACAGGGGGAAACATACTAGGAAGGGGAAAAAACACAAGACACAGACAAAAACATAACATCTTAATGTAAAAAGCATAAGTGAAAAACAATAACATCTGATAAGGCGGCCGGTATTCACTTTATAACAGCATAAAGGAGAATAACAGTCAATCTCAGAGCCAGGCGGCTTAAGACGACCATAAGGGAACCAATATCATCTATTTTTAAGAAAAGGAAGAAAGAGAGACAAATATATATATCTCTATCTATCTATCTATCTATCTATCTATCTATCTATCTATCTATCTATCTATATATTTAAAAAAATATTTTTCTTTTTCTTTTCTCCTCTTCCCTTCCAAAGCAGAACCACCTCATCCTTTAACTTTTCTATGAACCGTCACCATTTTTACAGGAATCTTGAATATGATTTGGAGCAAGTTTGGAAAGATTGTCCATATTTGGAGCACTCAGGTTCTATTGTTTAAATAATTTAGAGCCATCTTCTACTGATTTGACCACGTGGTTTCCATCATTTTGAGAGATTAGTAAGCGGACTAGAAAACCCCATTTATATTTAATTTGATTTTCTCTTAAAACAGCAGTAATGAGGGCCAAAATTTTGTGGCAAAGTAACCGCAGACAAGTCTGTATAAACTGAAATTTCCTTATATTTATCAGGTAAAGAGATTTGCTATCTGGTAGCTTGCATAAACAAATCTTTAATATGAAAAAATGTATCTTCGCAATTACATCTCTAGGAGAATTATCAGGAAGATGTTTAGGTCTAGGGAGCAGCCCAGAGCAGCTCGGCAGTCGGCCAGAAAACAGGTTAGATTCCAGGCAATCGTTTATTTCAGGGTGGGGATGCTGTGGAGTAGCTGAGGTGATCAGGAGCTACCTTAGCATGCGTCCATGCAGCACGGCTGCCAGACCACGCCCCCCCTCCAGATGCCATTTTTTCAATATTTTGATAACTAAAATGAAGTCAAAATGGAAAAACTTTATGTGAAAACAATGTACATTAATCGATAGCTTGTAGAAACAACTTTAGCAGCAATAACTAGAAGTAATCTTTTTTGTGAAATCTCTCAAATCTTTCTAGTGGAATTTTGGCCTAGCTTTCTCTACAATGCTACTTCAGTTGATTTACTCTTATGGGCAAGACATTGATACTTTTCATTTTCAGCCATTGTCCTTGGGATGATTGTCCTATTACATGCAAAACAAAATGTGTAATCATTGTGTGTATTGGGGAGGAGAGGGGGGATGGCTGACTCCATTTTGGTTGTACTCTTGCCAAGTGTAACATTAGGTAGAAGGAGCAGATAGAAGTGTTGGGTAGAAGCATAGAGGAGGAGAATCACATAATCTGTGTGACCAAGATGAGCTTCTCCTATCATCACCTGACAGCTTTGAAGCCAATCATGAGTGGTGGGTGGAGTACTTGTAGTGACAAAGTCATATCAATAGAAGTGAGAAGAGCCATTTTCTGAGATAGCAGATCCTGTGAGAATACAGATTTTGCAGCTAGAAATGCCATGACAGTAATAGTGTTAAAAACACCAAGTTTTCTGTAGCACTACAGAATTTTAGGAGAGGACTCTAGAACATAGTTTAGAGTAATTTAATTTTAATCAGAGAGGCAATGAGATCATATGATTGGGGGAAGTTCCACATTAAAGACCACTTTAACGGTCTTTAATTCACACAATGCTGTAATTTCGGTCAAGTTTAATCTGATTGTCTTTTTCCACCGGTTTATGTTAATCTGACTGATCAGATCATATATTACATGCCAAATCTAATTTTGTTAGGCAGTTTTTTGTAAAATATATATTTTTTTAAATGCACACAGTATTTTGTTTTTTAAATATATATATTGTACTGTGTAGGGATAACTTATGTGTATTTAGGATACATTTACAACATGATTTCTCATAATGTCCACCAATATACCAAGTGCCATGCATTTTTGCATTAGAATTCATTCATAGTGAACATATTATATAAACTGTGTAGTAAAATGACTGGAAAAAGAAAGGGAAGTGGACAAGGACAATAAAGTAGACCACTACTGCTGGTCTTGGTAGTAACACCAAATATTCATGGTTGTTAACTGGTTCGGTCATTTCAGACACAGACTGATAACACTGTACATCTGACAGAAATGATGCAGTCACATTGAGTCGGAGTTTTTTTTTCTGCTCTGTCAACTATGTCTTCTTTTCTTCGCTGAGCCCTAGTAGTGGTGTGATACTAGCTGAAAAGCTAACTCCTTCAATTCTAGATGGCAGGCAGATGGTATGACTTTTTAAGACTGGAAAACAAGCAAAAAACACAGAGTTTTACAATACCTGCAAAGTGGATGGGATTCTAGCTAATCCCATCCACACATTGCAAAAAACTATCTGCAGCGGACATGCTGTGATTTCAAAATGTTGCATTCTTGTAAATCACAGTACATCAAATCTACCTACAGAAACACTGACATTTTACATATAAATATAATTGAAGTAGAAAGTTGCAGTGTGTTCCCCTCAGCACTTTGTGTCTGCAGCTCGCTATGTGTGGCCTTAGTCTTAAACTGATTTGTAACAAATTTTTATGAACCCCAAAAATTTGGGGCCATAATCACCAGCACCCTAAACAAAGTAAATGTTCAGAAGTTCATCCTTCTCTAAGGATAACTAACCATAATCTAATTAATCTAAAATAAGAATATCCGGAACACCTAATTATCATTCGGCATTTTTTTTTATTAACTTTTATATAAATCCCAGTTTGAATTTTAAACCTTGTAAGTAGTTGCAACAGCAAAATGAGAAAACTGTAATTATAAAGGGAGAACAAATATAACAGGTCTGACTTTAAACTCCTGTGGATTTATTGGCAGAATGAATGTGCTTCTGAAATGGAGTAATGTTGAGTGAAAACATCATTAACATCTTGCTTCAATTACTAACATTTTATTAATTTTTTGAATTAATGTAATTTGTCCTTCATTTAAAGACTAGCTCTAAATATATATATATATATTTTTTTTGTATTTATATGTCTATTATCTTAGCTTTGGAAGTTAATATGTACTTTTTGTGCAATAATATATTTCAAAACGAAAATAACATCATATGCAAAACACAGTTACACGCTACATAAAATCTTATCATTAATTAAAAAACATTAAAATTCACAGTTTAGTAATTGAGCTCTACTGGGAAATTTGCATGTTGATTAATTAGTCTCCACATTCCAAGAATGTGAATGTTAATATTGTTTTCTGTGTCTGTGTGATGCAAACCTTAAAGTCCCTTGAAGTGTTGGAACAAAATGTACTGCACCATTTGTCAGCAACACAATCCAAGGATTTTTCATTAAGCCTGAGTTATTATGAAATAGAGTTATCAAAACCTAGGCTGCTTTTAGTAAAAATGAAATAGTATTTGCTAACAGATGCAACCTGTCCTGTACTAGAGGCTTAAATAATCTCAATCTTCAGTTTTTATAGAAAACTGACAAGAAAACTGACATTTCACTGTTTTTTAAGAACATATTCATACCACATCAATTGTTAAGAAGAAATCTTAAGCAAAATGTTTTCTGATTATAATAATTGCAAATCTTGAAACTATGCATATGAACCTACCGTATAAAAATATACCATATTTAAAAGACAAATTTTAAAATTTAACTCCAATATCAGTTGGGTATAATGGCAACTTTTATAGCTAAAAAAATTCTTAGGTGGATAAAATGAGATGAAATTTTGTTTAGAAGTGAGGTTAAAGCAAAAAGATAATTTTCTGAATAAATGAAACAAAGAGACATAGATATGGAGACAGATGATAGGTCCAAGGATTCCCGAAACCAAGCCAAATTTCTAGCAAACAGCCATCAGAACATTCCCGTACAATCAACATCACTCTCATGGCAGAATTAGAATATTTTTACATGAACATCTAGTTGCTTCTAAAGCACATATGTAACCTAAACATCGGATTCCCATCTAATTATTTTGACTTATGTTTACAAAGGCAAATCTTCACACAAGATTTGGAGATGATAGCTTTGAACAAAAGAAATCATAGTTGAACATTTTTGTAAGGAACAAGACCACGTGTGAAAATGTCAGCAATAAAATAATTAGCAGTATATATATTGTGAGAAGGGGATAGGCAGGGTGCTAGAATCATGATATATCTGTCCAAGGTTTCTGACATATGTAGGGTCCAGTGCCGGTTTTGAGTAGACCTCAGCCCAAGTGTGAGAACTGCACGCATTAGAAGCCATAAAAGGCTGCAGAGCTTACACTTCTGGGCTAATCAGGGGAGAAACTGGTAGGGTCTTTGGCTCTGTCAGGAGAGCTGAACTTCTGGTGAGACCTGATTAATATTTGTTTTTTCATGTGGTGTGGCTGCTAGTAAGCCAAACATACAGTTACATTTGATATTTATAAGTTAGAGCTCAGACAAGCAGGAGTTGTGTTTTTTTCCTTTTTGTCTGAATTTTATTTTGCTTATTTGTTTATTTATTTTTCTGTGTTTTTTTTTTTTTTTTTTTAAATAAACCTGTGTTTTCCAGAAAACCGTGGCCCTGCTTCTGACTGTTTGGGTCTGCACTGTTGCTACTACTGAACTACTTCCACAACAATATAAAACCATGGGATTACAATATATTAGCAATTGATTATTTTATTGATATAATAATCACAATCTTTACTAATAAGCAAAAGGAGGGAGATGTTAAACACTTTTATTAACCATAATCCATATTGCTGCTATTACAAGCTTTCAGTCTTTTTGGCCACATAAAGAATACAGATTTGCTGGTAGGATCAAAGATTGATCAGTAAAATGAGGCAAAAATTTTTAACTGCTACCTTCTCGTACAGTGAAATTCTAGTAGAGTTGTTGTTATTATCAAAATGTGTATAAGATCCCACTGTACCAATGATAATATTGTAAAAAAAACACACATAGTGTTTCTACCAAAACAATAAAATGCAGGACCTAGACAGGTGTATCTCCTATATTATTCTTACATGAAGATAAAGTACTAGACATTTTAGAACATTCATGTAAAGTCTTATCATTATCTTGGCAGACAATTCCTTAACACAATTCAAAACAAAATCAGCATTTATTCAGCTAAATTTAGGCTTGTGTCTTTACTTCTCCACAAACTAGTAGTATTCTTTTACTGAACAATGTTTCAGTAAATCAGAAATAGAGATGAGCGAACAGTGAAATGTTCAAAGTTCAATTCGAGTAGCCGCTCAATACTCGACTGTTCGATCGAACATCGAACCCCATTATAGTCTATGGGGAATAAATACTCATTTAGGGGAAACCACTATTCGGCTCAGAAGGGTCACCAAGTCCACTATGACACCCCAGGAAATGATGCTAACACCCTGGAATGCAACTGGGACAGCAGGGGAAGCATGTATGGGGGGCATCTAACATGCCCAAATCACTGTATTACGTGATGGGATCCCTGTCAGCTTGCGAGAGCTGACTTTTTCCCATAAGAATGCATTGACCAGCGTTGATTGGCCTAATGCCATACAGAGTACAGCATTCAGCCAATCTCAAATATTTCACTACTCGCTCATCTCTAATAGACACCCATCCATGAGATCACTTCCGTCCAACTGGATGATGCCCTACCTACATTACTATTCTATATTTTCCCTGCAAAATCAACAAACATATCTGATCACTCTTGGCTTTATGTTGATTGCAGCCTGAGGAGTATGGAGTATTTCAGCTCCCGCAATTTGTAACTGGATCCAAGAGATCCATTACATCCATGCTATGTAGTTAATGATATCTGAACTCAAACCAGAGTCTATCCTCTTGCAACAGATCCGACAGTTATGGGATCTGTACCAATACTCTCCTGCCTTTCACACCTTCATATAAAGCCGTCAATCCTATCCATCCCCTCTCAGACTTCCAAATACCATATACCTTGTGTCTCCAGAAGGTGGACTCTGCCTAATTCCTATCCCCACCCTTCTGGATCCTCACCTGTACTTTTTTCAATTGCCTTTTATGTCACTCATTTGTGTATCCTTCCACATCTGGTCCTCCAAAACAGTTTTATGATGCCTATAGCCATGTTACATTCTTGCATCTATAGGCTCAAGTTGCTCCAACTGCCTCAGGTCTCATTCTACTTGTTTTTGTACATTCCTATTACTCTTGTTTTTGTTTACTATATGTTAAATCTTCATTAAAGAATGTTTTAAAAACAGGTCATTTAGAAGTGAGCAAAAAGGGTATGAGAAATATATATGATTTTAAGAATTAATGAAGCCAAGATATAGCTACAGAAACCTCTGATAGAGCAGAGAACTCAGTTAAGTGTCCCAAAACAGGGTTTTTAAGCAAACTTTCTGGCAACCAGCCATCAGAACATTCACCTTACAATGAAAGTCACTCTCATTACATAATTTGCAATTATACATGTGATATTTATTTAATTCTAAAGGTTTAATAGCAGAGCATTTTTAACTGTCTTAGGCCAGAGCACCATGGGACGTAAATGCTGCGATTTGCTCCGCTGCGGGAAAAATCACAGCGTTTTACAGTGCAAGCAAAGGGGATGGGATTCATGCGAATCCCATGCCCACTTTGCAGAAAAAAATGCAGTGCGAATACGCTGTGATTTTCAAAGCCGTTGCGGCTTTGCAAATCGCAGCATGTCAATTATATCTTCGGCAAGGCCGGCAGCTTTCCCATAGATATAATTGTAACAGAACGTCCACGGAGGAAAACGCCACAAACTTTCTCTTAAAAGTGCTGTGGAATGAACCGCAGTGCGTTCATGCAGCGGTTCTTCCCGCAGCTCTTTAGTGCTGCGGATACAGCCCATGGGGCCTTAGCCTTATTTATTTTCAAATCATCACATATTGGTTGTATGTAAATAGGTCATATGTGATATCATTCTGGTAAGAAACAAGGCCATATGTGAAAATTTCTGTTTTTTTTGCATCTGCAAATCTGCCTTTTCTCAATACTGATAATTTAACTTTATAACTTACAGCTGCATAAAAGAGGTCCTTAGCATTTAACCCATTTTCATAATAGTGAATTTTTTTTATTTTTGCTCTTTATTTCCCACCTTACAAAAGACATTTCTTCTGGTCACATAGCTGAATGAGAACTTCCTAATGGCTTAATTTAATATTCCATATAAAGTATTGTAAAGATGTGAATAAAATATGAATAGTGATGATTTGGAAAAGAAAAAAAGTTATGTTATTTTCTTACAGTAGGTAAATGGTTTACTTCTATAGAATTTAATAGCATTTATTCTGCAGTGATAATAGTTAAAAAAAACCCATTATCTTTATTATGTAAAATCACAATACCGTATTCATATGTTAGTTATTTTCTGAACAAACCTTTCTTTCTCTCTTGCTCTCCGTAACATAAGGTCCAAATAAAATTACGTAATGCAATTGAATAAAAGAATCTGAATAGTTTGGCATCATTTGGCATGTTGATTATTTATTGCTTTTTCTAAAATAGGGAAGGGATTGTTTGAATCCTTATTATTTTAAAGGCTTCTATTTTCTTTTTACTTAAAAAAACAAACATTTTTTAAAACCTTTTTGAACCTTTATTTTTGTCTCCCCTTAATGATGGACTTCCAGAGACAACTGGAATTCCAGACATGTAAATTCTGGTAGGTTACAATAAGATGATATAATACAATTGAAGAAGAGGATTACATGAATTTTAAGATACAAAGTAATAGCTTAATATGTTAGCGCTAGCAGATGGAGCCTTCATGTAATATTTAATTAATGCTTTGAAAAAAATAATTGAAAACAAATCATGTCTATGGCTAAGCATTTGACCCCCCCCAAGACGCACAACAAATCTAATGTTTAAAATATTATACATTATATGTATTATACATAAAACCAATTGTGATACGTTTACATCAAATGAATATATTAAATATTTATGATTCGGATTCCAGTAAATATGTATCTTGGATTCAATATACTATATGTCCTAAATAGGTGCTGATAAAAATTAGATGTGCATCTGCTCCTCTTTTTTTCTCTTATGGTAAGAAAGAACTATATGTTACTGTGCACTATACCTTAGTCATTGGTAAATTTGTTTAACCTCTTCCAAACTGCCCATAGACTATATGTCCAGGCAGCCCCTCTCTTGTTCTGCAAGGATGTACCTGCACATCGAAATCGTGCAGTTGCTGAAATGGGGAGCCAGCTATAACTACAGCTGAAAGCCCTAGAGAAGGCAGGGACAGTTTATTACCGTCCCTGCCTTCCCTGATCGCTGTGTACACAGCACTGAATGATCGCTGTGATCCACCGAAATCAGAGTCTGTTAGAGCTGCTGGGTCTTACAGGACCCAGATCAGCAATAGAGAATGGGCAGGAGGTAGAGATGAGCGAACACTAAAATGTCCGAGGTTCGAAATCTGATTCGAACAGCCGCACACTGTTCGACTGTTCGAATGGATTTCGAATCCCATTATAGTCTATGGGGGGAAATGCTTGTTTCAGGGGTACGCAAAATTCGATAAAATTATACTTACCAAGTCCACGAGTGACGGTCGGGCTGGATTCTCCTTGAAGTCTTCTCCCGGTGCAGCATCCCCGCATCTTCTTCCGGCTGAAATTCACTCTGCCTAGGCATCGGGGCCTAGGCAGAGCCGACTGCGCATGCGCGGTCATGCGCGGACATGCACAGTCAGCTCTGCCCGGCCCGACGCCTGAGCAGAGCCGACTGTGCATGCGAGGGCATGCCCGCGCATACGCAGTTGGCTCTGCCTAGGCCGGATGCCTAGGCAGAGTGAATTCCAGCCGGAAGACGCCGCGGGGATGCTGCACGGAGAAGACTTCTAAAGGTAAGAGAAGAACCAGCGTTGATTGGCAGAATATATAGCATTCTGCCAATCAACGCTGGTTCTGCATCGAACCTTAAACTTCGAACAGCTAGTAGTGTTCGATCGAGTACGAGCATTTCGAATACAAACACGATTTGAAACAGCCGTTTCGAATAGCACGCTCACATAGAAATGAATGGACATAGCCAGCACGCAGTGGGTTAAGCGGCTGGCCGCTTCCATTCATTTCAATAGGAGCGCGCTATTCAAAATGGCTGTTTCGAATAGTGTTTGCTCATCTCTAGTGATAAGATGTCCCCAAAGGTCTATAATGACTTTATGGGGAGGGAAAGAAAGAAAGAAAGAAAGAAAGAAAGAAAGAAAGAAAGAAAGAAAGAAAGAAAGAAAGAAAGAAAGAAAGAAAGAAAGAAAGAAAGAAAGAAAGAAAATTTTTAAAAAAATTAAGGTAAAATAATTTAAAAAATAAATAAAATAATATGTAAATAAAATGCCCTTATTACAGGTTCTAGCCCCCCCCCCCCAACAACACAATACAAAATAAAAATTACTGTAACACAGAAGAAAAGCTTTTTTTTTTTTTTTCAATAACGTTTTTAGTAGCACTTCTAACAGTGAAGAGCTATGGTACCGGCACCAATAGCTTTTCACCAGGGGCACAGAATGTGAAAGCCGATTTCTGAATTCAGGTCACTGTCGGCTTTCTAGTGGTATATAAAACCACATGTGCCCCAGGAGGTGAAAGGTCCTCTTTAAGGGCATGAACACTCGAAGGATCAGTTTTGTATGTGACAATATTTAACTTTCTTCACATGTGTATATCCTAGATAGGTGCATGATACTTCTAGATCTCACACATATGGAATTCTCATTCATCAGCGTCTATGTGTTTCCATATCGCCTGTCCATACATGATCTGCTCTTAAATGCTTCAATGTGCACTGTTGATCTAATCTTTCATTATATAAATCTACTGCTTGGTACTATATTATCCCTGAGGAAGCCTTTGCTAGGGCAATACATGATCTCATTAGATCCTTCATGTTTAGGGCAATAAATCTTTGGTAATTATGTTGTACTTATAAGTTTTCTTGTTATTAGACACTGTTTTAGTGTAATTTAAACTACAAAATATTTATACTAATATATGGCACCTTATTCCTTTTTTTTCAGCTTACACTTTCATTATAGATTATTTAGCATCTAGAATTGCTTAATTTTGCATGTTTGCACATATATACATTGCTTGCACATGCTTGGTTTTGCACATATTTGGGAATTTAGGCTACATTCAGATTGCGCCTGTTAGGATTTCCTATAGTACTACCATTTAACTATAGTTATTTTGATTGCTGTAATTTGGGCTTTTGTTACTTTACAATATTGCATTTTGAAGCATTGAATATATTTTTTTGTCCATAGTATTTGGCATTCCCCAAAATGGTATAACTAGAAAGTACAACTGGCCCTGCAAAAAAAATTCCTAATACACAGAAATATAAAAAAAAATAAGTTATGTGTCTGAATTTTCCAGCTTCCCAGTACATTGTACAGAATAACAAATAGTATTATTATGAAGAATGTTTTCCCACAAACATTAAGGTCTAATATGGCTTCGTGAAAATATAAACAAATTATGGGGTCAAAAATGAAAATCGAAAATTGGCACTGGTGGGAAGAGGTTAAAGGGTATTAAGTATTTAAAATGAATGTACCTGTTTCTCTGAGTTCTAAATGACTCCCATGAATGTTATAAATAATCAGGAAATAATAAAGAAGTTTTTGTTTTTTTTTTCTAGAAAAGTTATTGTTACCAAATAGAGATGAGCGAACACTAAAATGTTCGAGGTTCGAAATTCGATTCGAACAGCCGCTCACTGTTCGAGTGTTCGAATGGGTTTCGAACCCCATTATAGTCTATGGGGAACATAAACTCGTTAAGGGGGAAACCCAAATTCGTGTCTGGAGGGTCACCAAGTCCACTATGACACCCCAGGAAATGATACCAACACCCTGGAATGACACTGGGACAGCAGGGGAAGCATGTCTGGGGGCATAAAAGTCACTTTATTTCATGGAAATCCCTGTCAGTTTGCGATTTTCGCAAGCTAACTTTTCCCCATAGAAATGCATTGGCCAGTGCTGATTGGCCAGAGTACGGAACTCGACCAATCAGCGCTGGCTCTGCTGGAGGAGGCGGAGTCTAAGATCGCTCCACACCAGTCTCCATTCAGGTCCGACCTTAGACTCCGCCTCCTCCGGCAGAGCCAGCGCTGATTGGCCGAAGGCTGGCCAATGCATTCCTATGCGAATGCAGAGACTTAGCAGTGCTGAGTCAGTTTTGCTCAACTACACATCTGATGCACACTCGGCACTGCTACATCAGATGTAGCAATCTGATGTAGCAGAGCCGAGGGTGCACTAGAACCCCTGTGCAAACTCAGTTCACGCTAATAGAATGCATTGGCCAGCGCTGATTGGCCAATGCATTCTATTAGCCCGATGAAGTAGAGCTGAATGTGTGTGCTAAGCACACTCATTCAGCACTGCTTCATCACGCCAATACAATGCATTAGCCAGTGCTGATTGGCCAGAGTACGGAATTCGGCCAATCAGCGCTGGCCAATGCATTCTATTAGCCCGATGAAGTAGAGCTGAATGTGTGTGCTAAGCACACACATTCAGCACTGCTTCATCACGCCAATACAATGCATTAGCCAGTGCTGATTGGCCAGAGTACGGAATTCAGCCAATCAGCGCTGGCCAATGCATTCTATTAGCCCGATGAAGTAGAGCTGAATGTGTGTGCTAAGCACACACATTCAGCACTGCTTCATCACGCCAATACAATGCATTAGCCAGTGCTGATTGGCCAGAGTACGGAATTCGGCCAATCAGCGCTGGCCAATGCATTCTATTAGCCCGATGAAGTAGAGCTGAATGTGTGTGCTAAGCACACACATTCAGCACTGCTTCATCACGCCAATACAATGCATTAGCCAGTGCTGATTGGCCAGAGTACGGAATTCGGCCAATCAGCGCTGGCTCTGCTGGAGGAGGCGGAGTCTAAGGTCGGACCTGAATGGAGACTGGTGTGGAGCGATCTTAGACTCCGCCTCCTCCAGCAGAGCCAGCGCTGATTGGCCAGAGTACGGAATTCGGCCAATCAGCACTGGCTAATGCATTGTATTGGCGTGATGAAGCAGTGCTGAATGTGTGTGCTTAGCACACACATTCAGCTCTACTTCATCGGGCTAATAGAATGCATTGGCCAGCGCTGATTGGCCGAATTCCGTACTCTGGCCAATCAGCACTGGCTAATGCATTGTATTGGCGTGATGAAGCAGTGCTGAATGTGTGTGCTTAGCACACACATTCAGCTCTACTTCATCGGGCTAATAGAATGCATTGGCCAATCAGCGCTGGCCAATGCATTCTATTAGCGTGAACTGAGTTTGCACAGGGGTTCTAGTGCACCCTCGGCTCTGCTACATCAGATTGCTACATCTGATGTAGCAGTGCCGAGTGTGCATCAGATGTGTAGTTGAGCAAAACTGACTCAGCACTGCTAAGTCTCTGCATTCGCATAGGAATGCATTGGCCAGCCTTCGGCCAATCAGCGCTGGCTCTGCCGGAGGAGGCGGAGTCTAAGGTCGGACCTGAATGGAGACTGGTGTGGAGCGATCTTAGACTCCGCCTCCTCCAGCAGAGCCAGCGCTGATTGGTCGAGTTCCGTACTCTGGCCAATCAGCGCTGGCCAATGCATTCTATTAGCCCGATGAAGTAGGGCTGAATGTGTGTGCTTAGCACACACATTCAGCTCTACTTCATCAGGCTAATAGAATACATTGGCCAATCAGCGCTGGCCAATGCATTCTATTAGCTTGATGAAGCAGAGTGTGCACAAGGGTTCAAGCGCACCCTCGGCTCTGATGTAGCAGAGCTGAGGGTGCACAAGGGTTCAAGTGCACCCTCGGCTCTCCTACATCAGAGCCGAGGGTGCGCTTGAACCCTTGTGCAGCCTCGGCTCTGCTACATCAGAGCCGAGGGTGCGCTTGAACCCTTGTGCACACTCTGCTTCATCAAGCTAATAGAATGCATTGGCCAGCACTGATTGGCCAGAGTACGGAATTCGGCCAATCAGCGCTGGCCAATGCATCCCTATGGGAAAAAGTTTATCTCACAAAAATCACAATTACACACCCGATAGAGCCCCAAAAAGTTATTTTTAATAACATTCCCCCCTAAATAAAGGTTATCCCTAGCTATCCCTGCCTGTACAGCTATCCCTGTCTCATAGTCACAAAGTTCACATTCTCATATGACCCGGATTTGAAATCCACTATTCGTCTAAAATGGAGGTCACCTGATTTCGGCAGCCAATGACTTTTTCCAATTTTTTTCAATGCCCCCGGTGTCGTAGTTCCTGTCCCACCTCCTCTGCGCTGTTATTGGTGCAAAAAAGGCGCCAGGGAAGGTGGGAGGGGAATCGAATTTTGGCGCACTTTACCACGCGGTGTTCGATTCGA
This sequence comes from Leptodactylus fuscus, assembly GCF_031893055.1. Lineage (NCBI taxonomy): Eukaryota > Metazoa > Chordata > Amphibia > Anura > Leptodactylidae > Leptodactylus > Leptodactylus fuscus. The sequence continues at coordinate 86,240,972 of NC_134267.1, forward strand.
TTCGAACATAGCGAACACCCTGATATCCGATCGAACATGTGTTCGATAGAACACTGTTCGCTCATCTCTATTACCAAACAGATTGGCTCATAAACTCAAAAAAAATAAAATAAATCCAGTGAATAAAAAAAAATATTGTATGATATCTGAAAGCTATGGCTTAATGAACATGTTGGTTGAAGACTGATGTCACTCTCATAGATATGTGATGTAATAAAGAGAAATATATACCTTTCTTAATAAAGAATTAGGCCTATGTAAGGCATTTTTGCATTACTTGTAATAGGTGATATTTGTTAATTTAAGGAACTTTCTCTAGCAAAGAATTATGCTATAGAAAGTATTGTAGATGAGTGTGTTAACTACTAATAACTACTATTATTCAGATACATTGTAATATATTAATATTTTGAATTTCATGCTTTAATAAATGTGAGCTAAGGAATCTACCTATGCTTCAGCCGTTCTCTATGAATGGTTGTTTTTTTACATCTTGTCCTATGTGTATCTCTTCAATAGAGATATTGAAGGGGCCCGGCGCTCGGCTCAGTCCAAGCCGTATACGCGAGCGCTTTCCATTCACTTCAATGGGAGCACTCATAGAGTAAAAAGCAGCCCATTCATTTCAATGGGGAGCGCTCGTATGCCGGCTCCCATTGAAATGAATGGGATCTGCTTTATATGCGCTGATTCTGACCGTGTTTTAACGTTCAGAATCAGTCAGCGTATCCGTAGTTTGAAGGGGCCCTTAAACTGATGTATAAATCACAAAAACAATAAAATAATTTTCCATTTCAAATACAATCTTGATTTTACCATTTCTTTTTTTAATTCTTTCTCCATTTTCCATTGTTTCCATGTATGCCCACTACTGCTAATGTGCCCATTTAATAACCTAAACTCACAAAGCCTATTGCATTAACTGCAATAATTCTAAGATATTCAGATCTCTTCTTGTCTATAAATTATTTGTAACTGCCTTCTTCTGTGGCCTCCCTTGGGTCACCTTGAATAAACTTGACAGATTGGGTCACAGTTAGACTTTTGTTTTGTATGCTGTCAGGGAGTGCTCCCATCTGCATGTTTGTACTAGAGATAAGAGCTTTCATTATATTGCTGTGATGCTTCGAAACACAGTTGGTGCTTATGAACAGTACCATGTCCTTTTTATAACCTTGATATAGAAAGCGCTTGTATTTGGAAAGATAAATGTTAAAAATGATTTCTAATACATTACAAAAAATGTTTTAATTATTCCAAAAGTTGAGATTGCAACTCGAGCCTTGAATGGATAATGTATTTGATTCATTGCTCTGATTATCCTAATTACTCATTTACCTACTGAGAGGCTGCAAGAAGCTATTTCAGAGTAATCAAGCTGATGTTAGCTTCTCTATGTGTTTAAATTGTAGAAATCATATTCTAATATTACATTTAATAGCAATTTTGCTCTTTAAACCTCAGCAAGGCTGTTAATCCAAAAATAATGTTAACTCCCTTGTGGTCCTTGAAGTATTATGCAGTAATTGAATTCACAAGGAAATAATTATTTAATATTCATATTCAAGTATTTCAACAATTTCCTAATGAAAAAAAAATGCAGCCACTCTAAATCTGTCTTAAGGTCAAATTGTTTCTATATGAATAAAACATTGTCCTAAATGTTCTCATGGCTTCTTTTGGGACACATCCATATATTTGCCTTTGATACCTGCAATACTCTCTATGCAGAATATTTTCTTAAAAAAATAAAGTACAATTATAATTTGGTGTACATTCAGATTAGTCCGCAGCTTCCAATCAACATCTTTACCGATCTTGAAAATTAAAATTATGCGATCCTGAATGGTATGTCCACCCCAGACAACTGTGCTTATGATTTTCCATCCAGGAGAATCAGCAATGGGTTAGTCTGAATACTGCCACTGCAAAATCCAGTCAACATTAAGTAGTATGTCTTCCCAGATGGCATTTATTGACGGGTGACCCCAGCCGCTTTCAAGCTTTGCATGAACTCCCATAGGGCAGGTAAATTTAAGCAGTCTTTTTAGTTTGGCATGTAGACAAGATTTGGTGAAATCTTATCCACTTTGATGCTACTGAGCATTGCAGGAGGATATCCATGAATCCCTGTTGGCTAAACTATTATGAATATGTCCCAAGTGAATCCAGCTTGAAAAGGATTTTGATTTAGACAATCAATACTTGCTTAAAGCTAAGCAAAGCATCTCTCTGCTAGACTTCTGGGGAATAGCCATAATCTGTTGTAACTTCTGCCTGGCCTAGAGAGGACCTTTCACAATCTCCAACTTCATCACCAATAGGTATCACCACACTGATTATTTGGTCCAGTTTACATTCTCTCGCTAGTCTCCAGGAATAATTTCTGATATTTTCAATTATTATCATTGATGCTCCAAATTGCCACCACAAAATTTTTTTAAAAAAACAAAACAAAAAAAACAAACAAACAAAAACTACCCACTGACCTTATTATTTGTTATTTATAAAGGTTCAGGACAGCAAAAACAGACTACTGTAGTTCACGGTATACTGAAAGATAAAATATCCTGATATAAGCAGAAATCCATTTTGTTTCATCAAGATTGATGAAGGAGCCCCCAGTTTCTTCCTACTTTATGAGACTCTTTACAGGACCCTGGATTAATAAGACTATATGTTTCTAATTTCTGCTATACATAAGGGCCTCTTGTTTGTTGAACTAGCTAACTCATGGATCTACGCTGGCTCAGTAGCCTTATGTTCAGATAAGATAAACCATTGACGTTACGATTGCTAAGTAATCGTTGTTATTGGATAAGCTGTGAATAACACAATATTGCATAACTCATCTAAAGCATTTGAAAATATATGTTAACCAATTGTATTTGTGGTTACATCTTGTTACACCCTGTCAGAAAGAGTATAAATAAACAAGGCATCCCACCCATCTTTGGGAATGCTGAGATATCCTGCATCTGCTTGTTGGCTTCTGTTATTCCCCCATTCACCTACAACATGTGACCTCATCCCCTGTGTGACAGACCACCTGTCCTGGTCTGCCACTACAAAGATAAAATGTTAGATTTCAGTAGACCTGTTTAACATTGAGAGCATATACTGAAAAATTAGAGTACAAGTATTGTTATTAAAAGGGCTACAATAATAGGGCTACAAATCTGAAGCACCTTTAACCTGAACACAGGGTTTATTAAGTCGGAAACTAATTCCCTGGAAATATGTTGTTAATAAGAGTACACAAAAAGACATTGCAGCTTTTGTAGATATGATCTATTAAAAGTGTTTTGGGGATATCAAATATATGAATTCTCCTTAGGATAGGGTATCAACATTATATTGGAGGGGGTCCAATTCCGGACAACCCTACTACAATCATCTGTTTGGTGAGGCCACTGTGCTCTGGCAATCAACATTCTTCCATTTCTCAGACCATGCGTTCATTACTCACATGGCCAAGCAATGGGGTGCTGATTGTCAGACCCCACTAATGTGATACTGATGACCTATTCTAAGGGTATTATTCATATGTATGCAATAATGAAAAAAAGTCATTACTGCATATGTGCATCAATCTGGTACAGCCTACTAGCCATCAATGTTGATTCAAAAGAAGACAAATAACCCCATGAGATAGATCACAGTTTTCCTTATTTTAGGGAAATAATCCTTTCAGACTCCAAATCTGACAGCCTGTTTAAATCCTTGGATTAATGCCCTCAAACCAGAAATCTAATAATAACTAGAACCTATAATATTGCTACTTTCAAGAATGGCTTCCAGAGATCTCTGTACCAAAGTTTACTATTATTCTCCATAGTTATCATCACTCATTTATTAATGCTGAGATGAGGTTTATGACAAACATAAGATTAAAAAGAGGAAAAAAATAAAAAATAACTAATAAAATTTAAATAATGACTAATAGAAATATATATTCTTTTTACTTTCATTTATATTTATTGTTTAGTATTTTTATTACTTAATTATTTTATCATTATTTATGTATTCCTTTTTTATTTTTTATCATAAGCTCCATTTTGGCATTAATAAATGAGTGTTGATACAGACGATGTATAGACCATTATAAAATAACAGTTGGATTTCATATTGTGCACCCTCTGGTTCATATGTGCATATGTGTACTGAGTAATGTGTAATTATTTAGTCTATGTTTTTGGGTAGTTTGTTTCTACTATAGATTGTGTATGGACAGTTGTACTTAGAGATGATATTTAGCTGCTGAGGGGTCTATGGAACCTTTGAAATGCATCTAGCATCTTTTCTCAAAAGGTGGCACAGAATATAGATGCATGAACTTAATATTTATTGTGTACTAGACATCACATATTTTGAATCATAGATTCTGTGATCCATTAACCAGGCCTGGTTCTCGCACCAAGACAGTAGATAATAATATGCAAATGCTGGCATTCCATATGGATACTGTCAGGGTCTGGGGTTGCTAGGTGGGGTGGCATAAACAAAAGTCCAGATTCTTTAGTCCAAAACAAAGGTAGAGTTTTATTTTCACTCAAAAAGGTACAGCAGCAACAAAAGGAAACTATATAAAAATAAATACCTGCCCGGCTAGGCTCTTACTAAACATAGAATAGGTTACCTCACCTATAGTAGCAGACTCAACAGTAGGTTGCATCAACTCTCAGATGTACAAGTTTTTCTTGGAGGGGACGCTGCAAGCTCACTTTCCTTATCTGTTCTATGGCGGCTATGTCAGACAAAAGGCTATCAAGTTTGGCTTGCGATTATTTCTTAACTTTTGAGGCTAAGGATATAAATACCCCTCTCAGTACTATCTTATGGGCGTCCCATATGATCACAGGACACGTTTCAGGAATAGCATTTGTTTCGAAATATGTGACCAGTTGTTGCTTAATAATCTGACTTAAGTCTTCTCTATCCAAGAGGGACTCATTTAAGCGCCAACTCCAATCCCTCCTGGGGAGTTGGTTCAGGGTCAAGGCAGCCACACTGGCGCATGATCTGAAACTGAAATTGAATCAATTCGGGAATCCGGGGAGAGTTGGAGTAGGCCGTTGGAGACAAAAATATAATCCAGCCTTTGATACGACTGCCTGGGATTAGGCAGTCGTATCAAAGCACCACAAGTCTACTAATTTTAGGTCACTAAAAGCTTGGTTCAATTTGCCTAAGACTTTCTGAAATATAGCAGAAGTGCCCGATGAGGAATCTAGCATCTGGTTTAGTGTGACATTCATATCTCCTGCTAAGAACACTTGACCTTCTGCAATTAGTTCTAGTGTTTGCATTGCTTCCAGAAGCCATGTAATTTGGCTCTGGTTGGGTGCATAAAAGTTAGCAAACGTATATTGTACTGAAGCGATGGTACCTTTTAATAAAAGTAATCTACCCTCCGAGTCTTCACACTTTTGGGTACATAGAAATGGGGCTGAATTATGAAACAAAATGGAGACCCCACAAGTGCCTTTCAACGGATTAGTGGAGTGAAAGTTTAACGGGTAGGCTTTTGTAGGGAATTTGGGAATATTTCCAGACTTGAAATGAGTTTCCTGGAGGAAAGCAACATTCGTGTGTATTTTTTTTTAAAATGGTGAAGACCTGGGACCTTTTGTTTGGATAATTGAGTCCGTTTGAGTTGAAAGATGTAAAAACCAATTTTGCCATGTTACATCACTCTAAATGGAACACAGGAAGTGAGATGGGGAGGTGGGAATAGGATAAGGGATGAGTCATTAGGGAAAGGAGGGAGGGGAGGGAGGCAAGTACGGGGACTAGAGGGAAAGGGGAAATATATGTTACCGGAACTTACTTGTTTACCCGATGTGACCGTGCAGGGGAGTGCAAGGAGGGATATTACAGTTGGAGTTGTTCAGCTACAGTCAGAAGGGGCAAGCCTGGTATCCGCTGCCTGTCAAAGGCACTGTCCTGTTAGACAGTAGAGTTGGGAGAGAGAGTAATCTTAATTGCGACCGCTAGTTAACCTCCCCTAAAATAATTGTAGTTCTAATGGAGATATGGGTAGACAGAATAGGAGAGGGGAGGGTGAAGTGTAAGGATGTGAGCTGTCTGAAAGTAAGCTGTATAGAGTTGAATGTGTGGGTATGTACCCCTGCCTAAGTGAAGGAGAAGGCTGGAGAAATGGGAGATGTTGGTTCTAAATTTATGTTGACTAAAAACTAGAACTATGGATGACTGCGGGTCAGTCACAAACAAGACACATGCCCTATCAACAATAGGGGGCTGATGGTTTCGTCGCCTAAATCTGTTAGCTTTAAAATTCACACCAATTACATGGTCAGGAGGAAAAGTGCCACCCGTGGTCGCGGGGCCGCCTAAGCAGGAAAACCCCAGGACCCTGGGTGGGACCCCCCCCCCCCCCCAAGGGTATATAAATACAATAGTACTATATTGAGGAGTACATAAAATGTGGCGTATTAATTATAGTCCTGGATGCTGAAGGTAAATAGCCAAGTTTCAAGCATCAGAACAATTCAGATTAAATTAAGGACATATACAGTCCGTATCTCTCATGAGTGGTGATACAATCTAACTACAGAGCATTGACCACTCTGATCGGGTAGCAATAAAACCACTCTCCGGGTCAGCAGGACAACAACAGGCTACCCCCCTGGTCTGGACAGGTGCCCCTTAAAATTCGATGCATTCATAGGGAGAAAGATTACTTGAGCGAAACTTATGAAACATGTGCAGATGAACTTAAACATAGGATGCTAGAGCAGCCTTGAAGTGATGACGCCTCTCTCTAGCAGCGCAGAATTGACTATGAAGGTAAAAGTCTTTTAGATTAGAGCTGAAGGAGGGAGGTTAATAAAAGATTGTGTCCCAGTGTCCAACCAGTAAGAATAGTGGAAAAGTTACTTATTGAGACAACGACCATACATGTCGTGACTGGATCAGATAATTATCCGTCCGGCCAGGATGAATACTACGATGCAAGAAAGCGTGGTTACCAGGGTGTTAGGAGTATTTAGGTTCATTACTTTCTATTTTTCTTACCTGGGGAGTTTTTGGCTGCGCAGTGTCTGGGGTGGCATCCTGGCGCTGTGGGGTTGTCCTGTCGTGGGTATTGGTGCACACCTTCTGACTTGCACGCGCGCACTGCTGGTAGGCAGCTTTATTTCCTGGTTGATTAGTCTGTCCTCCCATTTGCACCTGGGAGGAGTGGTCTCTACTCTGTATTTAAACCCATGCCTCCCATGGTTCTGTGCTGAGTGTCGCTTTTACAGAGCTAGGCCTTAGCAGGAGGAGTAGGTGGTTATCTTGGATAGAGGAAGTTCCGTGGTTGGTTTTTGGGAGGTTTGGGTGAACGAGTTGGTTTGTGTGTTTTCCCTTCTGTGTTCACCAATCCTCCCTCTGTGTATAATTGACTGTGTGAGTGAATTGCCTTATCCTTTGATTTCTACTCAGTTTCCCTGTGTTTGTTTCCTAGTGTAAGGTTCCTTCCCATATTGGTTTGGGGGAATCCTTTCCCACATTTTTCCTGTGTGCTGCTTGTGTTGTTAGTCAGCGCACACCCTTGTCAGTCTCTGTCAGTAGCAGCTTCACTTGTTCGTTAGGGGTGACCCCCTTTAGTCTCCAGTCCCTAGAGATCTTATAGGGCATTCCTTCTCCCACTTCCCTCTAGGCCTACGGTATCAGTGAGAGAGGAGCTGTCGGGGTCAGGCTTAGCCTAAGTACAGCCGACCCACACCCGTGAGGCAGGGACCGGGATAGCTAGTGGGAGTAGTGCAGGGCGAGATTCCCTACTGCTATTCCTTAGCCCCGTTGCAGCTACCTGGACTGACATAACAGTACACTCAGCCGGTAAAAAAAAAAAAAAAAAAAAGGTTCGTTTGCATTATGACGGACCTGAAACAGTTGTACCAGGCGGTGCAGCAGATTTCCACTGAGATGGAGGGGATCAAGCTACGAATGGATGCCATCCAAGCTTCTGGCGTATCTCAGTTACAGCAGTTGGCTCAACACACAGCCTCTCAGGTGGAGGGCATACAGAGGCAGGTGAGTAGCGCCCCTGTGGGTCGGCCTCTGGAGCCAAAAGTCAGCTTACCTGAACCCTTCCGAGGTAAGAGGTCAGATTTTTTCCGATTTCAAAAGGACTGTCTTTTGTATTTCCGGCTACGGCCGTTTTCCTCCGGTTCTGAGGTACAGAGAGTTGGGATTATTATTACTTTATTGAGGGATGATCCCCTCATCTGGGCACATTCGTTACCAGCCGACTCAGCTTGCTTACTAACTGTAGAGGCATTTTTCTCCACAATGGGGTTACTGTATGACGACCCAGACAGGGTACGCACGGCTGAGTATAACCTACGACGTGTGGTGCAAGGGGATCACGCTATAGAGAAATATTGCACAGAGTTTCGTAGGTGGGCAGCAGAAGTACACTGGAATGACCCCGCTCTACTTAGTCAGTTTGAGACAGGGTTCTCGGACCAGGTTAAAGACCATCTAGTTTCTCACCCTGTTCCGGGGGATCTAGATGAGGCCATGTAGCTGGCAATTAGAGTTGGACGGCGCCTCCGGGAGCGTGGAGACAAGAGTCCTGGGGGGCTTAGCCCTCCTCAATTCTCTGTTTTTAGAGAGGACCCGGGGGACCAACCCATGCAGATTGGGGCCACTGTGCGAAGTGCTAGACCCAAGAGTGAAGGGTCCCGCACAGTACGCTGTTTTGTGTGTGGAGGGATGGGACATGTAGCAAGGGTATGCCCCTCCAGAGAATGGTTCGCCAAGGAGAGTAATAACCCCAGGTCTATTGAGGGTAAAGGGAGAAAACCTACTAAGGAGGGAGGTGTGCATATTTCCTGTACTCAGACTGCCGGGTTGACCCTTAAAGGATGGGTAAATGGGCAGAAGTGCCGGATTTTGGTTGATTGTGGTTCGGCAGTCAACCTTATTGACTCAGAGTTTTGTGAGCAATTAAGGGTGAGTCCTTTGGTCTTGAAGTCTCAGATACCGGTGTGGGCTATTGATAAGACCCCTCTACAGAAAGCTGTCATCTCCAAACAGGTGGAGGGTCTGGAGTTTATTGTGGGTGGCCACCGGGAAGAGATTGACTTGTTCTTGTTGTCTAAGTTACCAGCACAAGTAGTGTTGGGGTGGCCCTGGCTGAAGCAGCATAACCCTATTATCAACTGGGAGACCGAGTCAGTAGTTTCTTGGGGGCAGGGGTGTAATGGTCGATGTCTGCCCATATCCGTTATGTCTTTGTCTATAGACAATTTGCCTCAAGAAATATGTGAGTTCAGGGAGGTCTTTGAGGAAAGGGCAGCCAAGACATTACCACCACATCGCACCTATGATTGCTCGATTAAATTTATACCAAATGCAGTGCTACCCAAGACACGGTTGTACAATCTCACTATTCCGGAGAGGGAGGCGCTCAAAGAGTATATTGAGGGGAGTCTAGAGGTGGGGCATATTCGCCCATCTAAGTCCCCAGTAGCAGTGGGGTTTTTCTTTGTAAAGAAGAAAGATGGAGGGTTGTGCCCTTGTTTGGATTTTAGGGAGATTAACAAAATCACGGTGCGGAATCCCTATCCCATTCCGTTGATCTCGGATCTATTCAGCCAGATTACGGGAGCCCGCTGGTTTAGTAAAATAGATTTACGTGGGGCGTATAACTTGCTGAGAATCAAGAAGGGGGATGAGTGGAAAACAGCGTTTAACACACCCCTAGGACACTTTGAGAATCTTGTGATGCCTTTCGGTCTAACCAATGCACCTGCGTTTTTTCAGAATTTTATTAATGATGTACTAAGTGCCGTCATAGGGAGGGGGGTTGTGGTCTATCTGGACGATATACTCATTTACACCCCGGATTTGGAGACTCATTGGGAGAGAGTGAGAGAGGTTTTAGATCTCCTGAGGGTTAACCAATTAAGTGCTAAGCTGGAGAAATGTGTGTTCGCGGTCAATAAATTATGTTTCCTTGGCTATATCCTATCGGAAAAGGGATTCAAGATGGATCCTGAGAAAGTCAGGGCAGTCTTGGAGTGGCCGCGACCCGAGAACCTAAAGGCGGTCCAACGGTTCTTGGGGTTCTCCAACTATTATCGCCAGTTTATCAAGGGATTTTCTGAGGTTGTGAAACCTATCTCGGACTTGACTAAGAAGGGGGCTGACTGTGCTAAGCGGTCGCCAGAGGCGCTAGCTGCGTTTGAAGAACTGAAGAAGCGATTCTCGTCCACTCCCATTTTGAGACAGCCGGATGAGAGGTTGGCCTTCCGAGTGGAGGTGGATGCCTCCTCGGTGGGGGTGGGAGCAGTACTTTCTCAGGAGTTCGAGGAGGGTACGCATCCCTGTGCCTTCTTTTCTAAGAAATTCTCTGCCTCTGAACGGAATTATGACATCGGAGATAGGGAACTACTGGCAATAAAACTAGCGTTCGAACATTGGCGTCATTTCCTGGAGGGGGCCAGAAGGCCAGTCCAGGTATTTACTGACCACAAGAATTTGGTTTATCTTGGGTCGGCGAAGAGATTAAATGCACGGCAGGCCAGATGGGCTCTATTTTTTGCGCGGTTCCATTTTACCGTGACTTATGTGCCGGGTTCAAAGAATGTTAAGGCTGATGCTTTATCCGGTATATGTCGACTGAGGAGGAACGAGAGGCGCCTGCCACTATTCTTGGGGATGGAGTGGTGGTAGCAGTATTGGGCGCGAAATTGGAGAAGGCCTTGATCAAAGCGCAACACGCTGCACCTTCCAAGATACCTAGAAACAAGATTTTTGTCCCAACTACTCTCCGACAAAGTCTCCTGAGGGAGTGTCACGAGTCGGTTCTTGCTGGTCACCCGGGGGTTTCAGAGACCATGAGATTGGTGTCTAGGAATTTTTGGTGGCCAGGGTGGAGTAAGGATGTCTTGCAGTTTTTTCAAAATTGTTCGGTCTGTGCAAGAGCCAAGGCGTCGCATACTCGTCCCCACGGTCTTCTACATCCATTGGAACCTCCTAAGGCACCTTGGACTCATCTGTCTATGGATTTCATCACGGGCCTTCCGGTGTCTAAGGGTTTCACGGTCATTTGGGTAGTCGTTGACCGCTTCACGAAAATGTGCCATTTGATCCCGTTTTCCAGGCTGCCATGTGCCAAGACACTATCAGAGGCGTTTATTAAAGAAATTGTAAGGTTGCATGGTCTTCCTGAGGAGATCGTTTCGGACAGGGGACCGCAATTTGTGGCTAAATTCTGGCGGGCTTTTTGCAGCAGGTTGGGAGTTACACTGTCATTTTCCTCCGGGTTTCACCCAGAGTCTAACGGACAAACAGAGAGGAAGAATCAGGATGTGGAACAGTTTTTGAGGTGTTTTGTTCGAGAGAACCAGAATAATTGGGCTGCCTTTCTCCCCCTGGCAGAATTTTCCCTAAACAACTATGATTCCAATGCCACAGGTACCACACCTTTTTTTTGCTCCGGTGGTAGACATCCTGTTTTCGGAGTATTTTCTTCCATTTCTTCCCCAGTTCCAGAGGAGGAGCTATTTTCTAAAAAGCTGCAAGGGGTATGGTCCCGTATCCGAGAGAATCTGGTGCGGGCGTCGCACCAGGCTAAGGTCCAGGCGGATCGGAAGAGAGGAGAGTTGCAGTTCTTCCCTGGTGAGATGGTTTGGTTGTCCACCAAGAATATCAGGTTGAAGGTTCCTAGCAAGAAGCTGGGTCCCAGATTTGTGGGTCCTTTTAAGATCATCAAGATGGTAAATGAAGTGGCGGCGCAGCTGCAACTACCTAAAAGGTGGAAGATAAACCGGGTGTTCCATGTCTCCTTGTTAAAGAAGGCCAAGAAGGGAACGTCTCCAGTTAAGGTTCCACCAGTTTCTGAGTCCGGGGAGTATGAGATATCCCGAGTTCTGGATAGCAAATATGTTCGGGGGAAGCTACGGTATCTGGTGGCATGGAAGGGATACGGTCCTGAGGATAATTCTTGGGTCCTGGAGTCGGATATGTCAGCCCCCAGACTCGTGGAGAAATTCCACAAGGAGTTCCCGAAGAAGGATACTCCTAGAGAATCCGGAGTCTTCTCCTTGAGGGGAGGATCCTGTTAGGAGTATTTAGGTTCATTACTTTCTATTTTTCTTACCTGGGGAGTTTTTGGCTGCGCAGTGTCTGGGGTGGCATCCTGGCGCTGCGGGGTTGTCCTGTCGTGGGTATTGGTGCACACCTTCTGACTTGCACGCGCGCACTGCTGGTAGGCAGCTTTATTTCCTGGTTGATTAGTCTGTCCTCCCATTTGCACCTGGGAGGAGTGGTCTCTACTCTGTATTTAAACCCATGCCTCCCATGGTTCTGTGCTGAGTGTCGCTTTTACAGAGCTAGGCCTTAGTAGGAGGAGTAGGTGGTTATCTTGGATAGAGGAAGTTCCGTGGTTGGTTTTTGGGAGGTTTGGGTGAACGAGTTGGTTTGTGTGTTTTCCCTTCTGTGTTCACCAATCCTCCCTCTGTGTATAATTGACTGTGTGAGTGAATTGCCTTATCCTTTGATTTCTACTCAGTTTCCCTGTGTTTGTTTCCTAGTGTAAGGTTCCTTCCCATATTGGTTTGGGGGAATCCTTTCCCACATTTTTCCTGTGTGCTGCTTGTGTTGTTAGTCAGCGCACACCCTTGTCAGTCCCTGTCAGTAGCAGCTTCACTTGTTCGTTAGGGGTGACCCCCTTTAGTTTCCAGTCCCTAGAGATCTTATAGGGCATTCCTTCTCCCACTTCCCTCTAGGCCTACGGTATCAGTGAGAGAGGAGCTGTCGGGGTCAGGCTTAGCCTGAGTACAGCCGACCCACACCCGTGAGGCAGGGACCGGGATAGCTAGTGGGAGTAGTGCAGGGCGAGATTCCCTACTGCTATTCCTTAGCCCCGTTGCAGCTACCTGGACTGACATAACACAGGGGGGTTTCACTTATTCACTTTCCAGGGTCGAAGAAACTAAAGCAAAACATATTTAAACCATAAACATGAACTAAAAGCTCTTAAATAACAGGTAAGACCAGCAAATTTGTACCTGAATACCCTCACAGAAGCTTCACATAGATTCCAGGAAGGAAATCTTGAATAACCATATGCAGTAGGTAAGTGTTATGTCAACGCACAATCGCTTTCCTCGCTTTCGGCGACTTGGATTTGTGGCCATGATCGTAACTTTCTGCCTCAGGAAGCTGTGGCCAGGAATTTATCTCGACTGGCAAGGATTGCCATGATGGAATGGGAATCAGCGGGATGTCCAGTTGATTCCATGCTGCGGCCAGATCTTCTGGTGAGCGTATCACAATTCTGCGACCTTGTTTAAGCACGACAAGTCCAAAAGGAAATCGCCACATATATGGTAGACCCTTTTCTTTTAGAGCTTTAAGCAATGGTCTCAATATGCATCTTTTAGCAAGTGTTGCAGGAGCAAGGTCTTGGTATAACTGTATTTCGGATTGCTCATAATAAATTGAGCATTTATCTCTGGCTGCAGTGAGGACTTCCGAAAGTGTCTAGTGATGTCAGTAAACCGCACATGATGTCTCTCGGTGGCTCCGAGGCCTGGGGTTTAGGCCTAATGGCGTGGTGCACACATTACATCTGAATAGCTGCTGCCCTTTCCTGGCCTAGGAACGATGCAAAATGGAGGACATTATATTTCTCAAGTCTTCTGGAGGATAGGTCTCAAGTAAGCCCTTTAGATGAATGTTTCTCCTCCTGTTTCTATTTTCAAGCTCTTCCAGCATGTCACAGGCTCTGTTGATCTGCGTGTGGTGCAGGGTGACATGTTGCTCCACAGTGTGTGAGTGAGACGATATTTCTGTGCATGCTTGCTCCAAGTAATCTACTCTATGGCACAGGCCCCTGCATGTCCGCTCGTAGCTCAGCAAGTTCTACCATAACTGGTGCGATCATTTGGGCCAAAGCTTTGCGGAAGAAGGAATGTGTAATAATAGTAGAGCAGGTTTCTGACCTGTCTGTGCTTGTAATGCTTTTCATGTTCGAATCATCCATGGCCTCCCGGGCTGTGTTCCATCCAGCGCCATCTTGCGTGCCAGGGCAGGTGAACGGGCAGCCTTCTTCCTGAAGAATTTATGCATTTCAGCTTGTTGGTTTCTCCCATTAGGGGTTCCAGGAGTGTCCAGACTCTTTTCCCTGTTATTTTTTCCCATCTCCGCTGGTATTTGTGTGGTTCAGGGAGGTTTCTAGCTTTCAGTCCGACGGAGCTGCAGGCTCAGGCTTCCATTGGCATCGACGGTTAGGCTCCCTCTTTAGATTTGTATTACTATAACATGAAATCTAACTAAATATAACTTTGTGTTAACATATTTTATAAAACAACAAATAAAAAATGTAAAACTGAAGTTTTCATTATTTTTCATCTCTAAGGTTGAACAGGTTCATGAATTTTGACTTTGACCACAATAATAAAAGACATGTTATTTACATTTAGTTCACATCTGTGCTTGGTAATCCGTAATTTTGCACACCCAGTATATGTCATATTTGTTTTATTGTCACAAGAAGATGGACAGAAGCTCCATATCTTCCTTTTTTGGCTGGTAGCTGTGTTTGTGGAGGCTCTTTCTTGAGCTGCTGGACACCCTTCACAATGGCTACTGCTCCTTCACTTCTGGGGTTTACTTTTCTGGCTTCAAAATATGGCCTAACTAGATATTTTCCTAATTCTTCAATAAAAATTCTTCTTTTATGCAGCTTATTTCCATTCCAATTGGGGTTGATTTCTCTCCTATAAAACAAATGCATTGTATACCGAAACATCCGGAATGTTGTAAAATATTATCATTGGCCAACGATTAGTTTTGCGTTTGCATGTGTATGTTGATATTACTTGATCTAGTGTATCAACTACTCCCTTTGTGGCATTATAATCTAATATCATGTCCAGCCTTCTTTCTTCTCGATTACTTATTGCATTGTCAAGGTACATTGTAATCATTAGAATTACATGTTTATTTTTTGGGGGGAACTTAAGGCACAACTGTTGTATCTCCAGTAAAGTAAAAAGTAGGGAACTATGAGCACAAAAGAAAAGAATGCAGAGCACTCACCAGCAACGTTGTAAAATCTTCAAACTCTTTATTTTCTTAAGTTAAAAAATGACACCATCATGTGGGGTGTTGTTTTTTAACTTAAGAAAATAAAGAGTTTGAAGATTTTACAATGCTTCTGGTGAGTGCCCTACATTCTTTTCTTTTGTGCACATGTCTCATGATACTACTACTTGGCAGTAGAGTACCACCAATGTTTTTCTGGCGTTTTACTTAACCATGCTGCATAGGATTCCTTGAAGATTTGTTTTTGGTTATTCTGAGTGCAGTAGTGCCACCTCTATTTGCTTCTTTTGGATTGAAAAAGTAGAACTATACATCTCTTTTACTAAGGATACCTTGTGGCAGTTCTGGCTTGTATCTCCTTATAGCACCCAGCATGATAAGTTGTCTTTTTCACAATATCTGGCCCAGTTGGTAGGGTGTGAAAAAGTTGTGACATGTAACATTTTGCCCTTTTAGTCCATGAGTCAAATCAAGAACAACTCCCATACTCTGATTTTTTTTCTGTTCTTTCTCCAGGGTTTCTTCCTGTATACACTTGAGCATTTACAATGACTGGATGAGTACTTGCTCAAATAAATTTTGCATGCAGAAATGATTAATGACCTGTTGAACAGTATAAAATATTATTATTATTATATTGACCCGAACAGTACTGTACAAGTATAACAATCAGCATGTAGCAAAAAGTAAACAAAACACAAAAAAACCAAAACAACAACACTCATAGTAAGAACCCCTCAAATGAGGAAAAGTCAATTAATCACATGTTTCAGATCCGCATAATAAATAATCTGCAGGGTCTAACATTTCATTTCGGGTCATATGGACAGGATTAAAGCAAACTGCTGGTGTCCATATGCAGTCTCTCCGCGGGGAAAGTTTTTTTTTTTTGACAGACACAAAGTCCTGCATGTCCGACTTTGTGTCCGTGCAAAAAAAAAGCCAAAAACTGTTTCCCCACGGAGATTATTATTATTATTATTAGTAGTAGTAGTAATAATAATAATAATAATAATAATAATAATAATAATAATAATAATAATAATAATTGTGAATTATATTTCAGCTGTTTCATTTGAATAAAAAATATGTATTTTATTATTATGCATTTTGAGTTTATTTCTGTGTATTATATATCTATAGGGTATTACCTTTATTAAGCGCTGTATTTGGACCTAATGGTATCTATTTTTACTTTATATTTGTGACATTTTCCTGTGGGGAGGGAGATTTTGAGAAATAGGTTACATTTTTGATGTAGTATCATTGAAGTGAGGGTTCATATAGTCCATGTGTTCTCAATTGTGCATCTTTGATCAAACGAACCACATTTACTAATTTTTATTCAGTCACAATATATTACTTGTTTGATCACCTATGAACCCAGTCAAGCCCACTACAGTGTGTCTTTCTTGTGAAGTGGTGCCCCAATATTCCATGTACAACAAATGATTTGTAAGGCAGCATAACTATTGTATATTTTCATCCTGAGCATGATGCATCTTATCATCTAATTTGCCTTGGCAGCAGCTCCCTGATATTGATTGCTCCAATTAATGGAGATAAGTAAATTTCTTTGAAGATTATATAATTGCAGCACCACGTTTGAGCAGCAGTTCTGTTTTTGTTTTTTTTATGTTTCAAAGGCATTTATTGAATGAAAACAAGTACTGAAAATAGTCAGAATAACAGTGAGAAAAACAACAAGTTTACAAAAAACATATAGTACCGTGTTTCTCCTAAAATAAGCCCTACTCCGAAAATAAGCCCTAGCTAGATTTTCCAGGTTTTTTGTAGTTGTCTTGAAATATAAGTCCTACTCCAAAAATAAGCCAGAAATGGTAAACCAAGGGGCAGGTACACGAAATATAATTAAATATTTCTACAACCTCAGAAGAATAGAGGCAGAACCGAAGGGTAAATACAATATAGTCTTGCTGGGACCATATAAGTCCTATGCATGATTTTTAAAGAGGATTCCATAAGGTTGACCTGCCAGCTACCTTTGCCAATCAATGTGAAGCAATCATGCCATTAAGACATAGTCAAGGCGGTCCCTTTATATGTGGTACATTTGGAAGGCCTCAGATGAGGGTGGAGAATGGGTGCTGGTGAAGTATCATGTCACATAGAAAATCATTAAGAAGCCTAAACCTAGCATGCTATACAAAAAACTCTGAGGGGAAACATGATATTAAAATTTTGTCTTATGGGGGGGCGGAGCTTGACCGCCGTGTGTAGCGGAGGTATGAGCCTGTAGCTCCGCTACTAAAGAAGCACAGATCTCGTCCATCAGCCTTCAAACCACAGCCAGGATGGTCAGAACCGGGGGTAATAAAGGGGGTGATCCTCCGGGCACCCCCCGAACAGCCAAACAACAGACTGACCTCCAGAAATACCTCCGTAAGAAGAGCCCGCTCGGCCGCGGCAACCTGCCCAAGATGGCGCCAGATATTGAGTGCGCAGCACTCTCCACACCAGGCTCCGATGCTGAAAGCGACAGTGAGGAGGGAGCCGCATCTACAATCTCCAGATCGTTCCTCAAGAAGGCCTTGAGTCAGGCCTTGCACCAGGCTATCCACCCGGTAAGAACGGATCTAGCAGACATCAAGGCAGAGCTTGCTACTTTAGGCCGCAGGGCTGATTGGGCTGAAGAGGCCTACTCTAGCCTCACCTCCCACGCAAAGGCCCTGGAATCAGCCTTTGCTTCCCAGAAGGATCAAATAGACAGAGCCCTGATCCTCTTGGAGGATCAGGAAAATAGAGGAAGGAGACAAAATGTCAGGATAAAGGGCATATCTGAGAACTGTGCTCCCACTGAGTTGAAAGACAGGGTGTCTGCCATTTTCACATCCTTGTTGGGCCCTGAGCGTGCTGCATCAATAACTATAGAGAGGGTACACAGAGCTCTGCGCCCTAAACCGAAACCTGAAGACCCCCGAGGGATGTAATCTGTGGATTATTATCATATGTGGACACTCAAGATATTTTATCTGCAGCTCGGGCCAAACCGGATTTTACCCTAGAATCTGATAAACTTGCTTTCTTTCAAGACCTGGCGCCTTCTACACTAGCCAAACGCCGCCAATTAAGACCGCTCTTGGAGGTGCTGCGCAGCAAAGACATTGCTTATTCTTGGCTATATCCGTTTGGCCTATCTATTCAATTCAGGGGCCGCAGGCTAACTGTGCAAACTCCGGCAGATCTGACAAGTGTATGGGAAAAGCTAAATATCACGCCGATTGACATACCATCATGGTTCCCTACTCCTGATCTAGCCTCTCTCCCAGAGTTGCCGACGCCCGGGACCTGGAAACATCGCACCAAATCGCCTAAATCCAAGCATTCCCTTGCCAGGAATATAGAGACCCAAGCAGATGACTGACAGTAATCCGTGGTTCCTCGTATCTGGACCTGCAGCTTTTCTTCTACATGTAAGGTTACTTGATCGAACTTCTTAGCGATATCTTTACTCCTTAAGAGGTTTGGCTATATAGTTTTTTGTTGACTACCCTGGGGTTTGGACTGTTGCCTACGAGTAGGCTTTATCTCTTTTCATCTCTGTTTTTGATGTGTGGGGCGGTTCTGTTGTTCCCAGGGTTATAGATATAACTGACCCCTTCTCTCCCCGGGTCCCCTGCCCTATCTTGGACTGTTGGTCATTATGACCCGATCATTATAACGTATCTACTTGGACTATTTCTGTGCTTGCCGCATCAAGTTCTTTTTTCCCCCAGCAGTTTTCTGACCTAGGACCCCGCCATTGTGTGTTGGAGTCGTAGGCAACTGCGCTTCCTCATTTAGGGAAGCTCTTGGTAAATAGCAGTGCTCAGTCAGGCCTGAGCACATCTAGATCTCAATAGGCTATTGATATCACGATATTTTATCTTCATTGATTGTTTTTGCATTGTTGTGTTTCTCTACTTGTGTTCTGTTTGTCTCTCCCTTGGCTTCCCCTCCTCCCCTTCCCCAACTCCATCCTACCTTTTCTTTTGTTAGATCATGGCGAAGGCAACTGTAACATCATTTAATGTACATGGCTGGAACTCACCTGAAAAAAGACATGGAGTTCTGTTATTACTTCGGAAACTACAGACGAAGATACTCTTCCTGCAAGAGACGCATTTTAAAAGAGGGAAGATCCCTAAACTTCCCTTGAATTACTTTTCGCAATGGTTCCACTGCCCAAGTGACACTGGAGCCTCTAGAGGAGTGTCCATAGCTCTACACCATTCCATACCTTTCAAGAGTGAGCGGGTATTCTCGGATCCGGACGGGAGATCATTGTTTGTTAAAGGCAAAATAGCGTCAGACACTTACACCTTTGTTGCTTTGTATGCCCCTACGTCGGGTCAAATACCATGGCTGACTGAGGTTTTGGACTCACTGAAACTCTTTGCTGAAGGCTCGATAGTATTGGGATCCGACCTAAACATGACTCTGAATCCCCTGTTAGATGCCTCTAGCGGAAAGTCACAACTGTCCCAGAGAGCTTTACGGAGGGCAAACCAACTCTTTCAGGACTTAAACTTGATTGACATTTGGAGACTACACCACCCATCTACGAAGGATTTTACCTTTTATTCTAACCCCAGATCGTCTTACTGCAGACTTGACTACATTATGGTCTCACGTATGATTCTGGAAAACTGTACTAAATCACATATTGGTTCCATTTCCATATCGGACCACGCTCCTGTCTCTTGCTCTATGAAGCTGAATCCAATCCCCCGTCCTGCCTTAACCTGGAAGCTAAATGAACGACTTTTGGACTCACCAGAATCTAGGGACCTTCTGACTAAACACCTAACTGAATTTTTTGCTGTCAATTCCACTCCGGACACAAGCCCCACTGTGGTGTGGGAGACCCACAAACATTATATCAGAGGCATTCTTATTGCTTTAGGTGCTAAATGGAAGAAACAAAGACAACAACAAGTGGACTCCCTGTTGCAGCAGATTTCGACACTAGAAAGATTTCATAAACGCTCCCAGTCAGCTGCTTATTTACAGAAACTCACTGCTTTGCACACGGAGCTTAAAGATATGTTAGCTGCCAAAGCTGCTAAGAACTTTCTAAACTATAAACAGAAGTTGTTTGCTCATGGGAACAAAGGGGGTCGAATGATGTCCGCACTAATTAAGAAGGCCCAGGCCAGAACGTACATTTCTTCAATTAAGTCTCCCACAGGATCTGTTCTCACCTCCACAGAAGCCATCGCAGAGACTTTCACGAATTTTTATTCATCCCTGTACAATTTGCAATCTGGAGATGATGAAAAATCCACGACGAAGGACACTGGTATAAAATCTTTTCTTGATTCGGTGTCCCTCCCGAGCATCACATCGGAACAGGCTGAGAAATTGATGGACCCAATTTCAGAGGAAGAGGTTAGATCCATTGTTAACTCCCTTCCCTCCCACAAAAGCCCTGGGCCAGATGGCTACTCTCTAATTTACTTCAAGACTTTCCTCAATTCCCTCCTACGCCCCTTGACTAAAGCACTGAACGCAGCCCTCCAGGGCACCCCCTTACCCAAACAGGCCCTCGAGGCGCATGTGACACTGATTGCTAAAGAAGGCAGAGATCCCCAACTATGTAGCAATTACCGCCCCATATCTTTACTCAATCTCGACCTTAAAATCTGGGCGAAATTGCTAGCCCTACGACTCAAACCACTTCTACCACATCTGATCAACGACGAACAAGTAGGGTTCATAAAAGGCAGGGAAGGTAGACATAACTCGTGGCGCCTGTTACACGCTCTACGTTTATCAAAAATAACCTCCAATCCCTTAGTCCTTCTCGGCTTAGACGCCGAGAAGGCATTTGATAGAGTACACTGGGGATTCATGACCTCTACCTTGAAGAAATTTGGTATTCCCATGCCCTTCATCCTAGCTATAATGTCCCTCTATAATGGTCCACACGCTAGGCTAAAAATTAATAGCACTCTTTCACCCATTTTCCAGATCTCAAACGGCACTAGACAGGGCTGTCCCCTATCCCCCTCCCTGTTTATACCCTCCTTAGAGCCATTTCTCCAGAAAATACGAGAACACCCCAACATCTTGGGTTTGCAATTCAAGGGGGGCTCCCTTAACTCTTTAGCGTTCGCTGATGACGTTCTTTTCTTAATTTCGAACCCCGAATCAGGTTTGCAGTCTGCTTTGGCAGTAATAGAGGAATATGGCTCGGTATCAAATTATAAAGTGAATATTGACAAATGTGAAATCCTTAATGTTTCTCTCTCATTAGAGAAAGTGCAGTTATTGAAGTCGGTGCTCCCTTTCCCTTGGGCAAAGTCTCATATAAAATATCTGGGAGTCAAGCTACCCAGTTCCCCAGAGGATCTTTATCGCTTAAATTTCGCCCCACTACTCCAAGAAATTGATAGCCTCTTGCAAAGTTATGATCTACCTTGCATATCTTGGTTTGGAAAGAGAAGTTTATTGCACACTTATATTGCACGTAAGGTGACTTATATGCTTAGAATGTTGCCAGTAAAACTCCCCTTCTCCTTCTTTAAGGCACTTAGATCTTCCTTTTTGAGATTTCTCTGGAGAGGGCGGAGACCTAGAATAGCCTATGCAGCTCTGAGCCGACCTAAGGTGGAAGGCGGCATCAATGCCCCTGACCTGCAACATGTATATGATGCTATCCAATTACAATTATGGTCTGAGATTGCTACCACCAATGTATCCTCTCCCTTGGGTAAACTATTAGAGGCCACATACGGACCTTACCACATTGCTGACTTGTGGTTGCCACCATTGAAAGACCCCTCCTCCTAAAAGCAACTAAATCTGATGCAATTTTGGGCGGAGCTTTGTCAACTTGGGAAAAATATCAACCGACAGTGGCGCCCACTCCATCACTGTGCCTTCCTACGGGCCTAATCCCGAAGCTACTACCCGATATGCCTAGACCTATAGATGATTTTTGGACCCCTCTCTTGAGCATTCCTTTGATCTCTTTTTGCGATTCAGGCCAATTTCCTACCGCTGAAGAGATTACCCAACTGGAAGTTTTCAGTCGCAGAAAATGCCACCTTACATTCCTACATCTCAACCACTATGAGACGTGCAGACACAGATTTGAACAGTTATATAAATGGAAGAGAGGGCTGACACACTTTGAACAACTGTATGTTCTAGCTGAACCCAAGAAGTACAAGACCAAGACGATGCTGCACAAATTTGTCAGACCCCCAGCATTGATCAAACCATTTTATTTAACTAGCTGTGAAAAAGATCTCGAAATATCTCTTGATTCTTCAGATGTGAAGAATATCTTATCCAGATCTTTCGGAATTTCAACCTGCTCGCGCCTCAAGGAAAATCATTTCAAATTGCTATCGAGGTGGTACCGTACTCCAGTATGGTTAGCAGATCATGGCCTCTCCGAATCAAACCTGTGTTGGAGATGTAGCGAAGAACCGGGCTCTCTACTCCACATTTGGTGGTCCTGTTCCCGTCTAAAGCAGTTTTGGTCCTCAGTAGAGTCTAAAATACGCTCGGTTAGCACAAACCAATTAGAAATAACTCCCGCGCTACAAATATTCTTTCTACCTATGCCAGACACACCTATCCATGTACAGAAACTGATCTTCCACCTGCTCTCTGCAGCTAAGGCACTGATCCCGGCCACCTGGATGCAAAAAGAGGCCCCTACCTACGACCATTGGATAGCGAAGTCAAACCAGTTGGCAAGATTCGAGGAAATGCTCAGCTGGACCAGGAGAAGTGGAGCAGCTTTTCGGAAGATCTGGAATCCTTGGCTAAATTCCCGATGAGTGATTACTACCTGACCAGTAGCTTTCTCCCTCTCCCCCCACCCCTCCCCTCTTGTCCTATACTGGGTTCCATCAGCCATTATCTGCCAGACAACTCCCCTACATACCATGATCTCACCATATTCCCTCCTCTCCATCATACCTCCTCATACTTCCACATCCTTCCCCTCCCTAATGTGTCTTACCTACCCTCTGTACTCCCTCCCTTTGTCCCCAACCCCCCCCCCCCCTATTGTATTCCTTGTTGTCTGCTTAATGTTCTTTATATAAAAACTTTAAAAGTTGTTTGTTGACTATGCCAAACTGCTGTTCTTCATTGTTTATTTGCCTTGATTATGGGAGGTTGGTGCTGCGCCACCTGACCCACCCACATAACTGCTAGCCGCTTGTACTCATTTCCGTTTTATGTCAATAAACTTGAATTAAAAAAAATAAAAAAAATTTGTCTTCAGCCATGGCTGTAGTATGTAACCAGTCATCTTGAGCGGATGCTGGTATTGAGTCAATTGTGGGGACCATAGGAAGGCCTGTAGTGAAACTGGTGCTACCAGAGTTGATTCTAGTGTTAACCACTGCAAGCAATCTATATTATTGTAGATAGAGCATATTTACGAATATCTAGCCGCTTTATAATTTTTGTAGAGATTGGGAACCAAGAATCCACCTATCATTGTGTGCAGAACATGACTCCATATTTGTGGTTTGTTATATGCCTAGGTAATACGAACATTTCTCTCTGCAGACCTGCCAAGAAGGGGTAAGTCACCGAGTCAGTAGGGTTTGGAAGTAGTAAAGCATTCTCTGTAGGGTCACCATTTTAATTGAGTGTATCCTACCAACTCAGGAAAGCATAGGATAATGCCAAGTAATGAGATTCTTCACCAACTTTAGAATCAGTGTGGCATAATTCCATTTAAAATAGTTATCTAGAGAGCTATTGAGATTTTTGCCTAGATATGGGAAGCCAACGTTTAAGATTATAAGCTTTATAGTAGCATGGGGAACGTTATAACACAAGTGTTAAGTTTAAGCTATGCAAAATGTGAGAGGGTGTTGATTAAATTCAGGAGTGCTATTAATGGTTTTGTGATGGTAAGTAACCAGTCATCCACAAAAAGGTTAACTTTATACTCATGCCCTCAGATCCGCACACCATTAATGTCGGGGTTGGATGGTGGGAGATAAGAACAGCTCTGTAGGGTACTGTGTTGGATCTTATTAGGCTTTGAGGAATCTGTCCTATGCAGTCGGATTGCAATAGAGCACTTGGAGTGCTTGTTGAAACTGACGAGCAATCTCAATGAATGGGAGAACCATACAAAGGTAACCCCACAATAGGCTATCAAAAACTTTAGTTTTCCAGGGTCAGCTATGAAATATGTTTGTGTTGATGGTCAGCTCAATATACTGTAAAATATTACAAAGTTTTCTAACATTATCTGTGGCTTTTCTGGCTGTAATAAATTAAGCTCTGTATTTTAACAGTTTGTGTAGTAGCATCAAGTCATCCATTCACTTAATGGAGATGCTGGTTAAGTCTCTACAGGAGCAATTGTAATAGGACATGTGCTTTCCACAAAAGCATAGTTTCATATTGATGTGATATGGCAGGATTAATGTATTACTGATCAGTCTGTATGTAGTTCTTGTTGTACATCTGTAACATGTTCACTCTGTAGTTTTGTCTGTATTTCTCTATACTACACTGGTCACTTTGTTCTGATCAGTAGATCATTCTTATTCTTATTCTTATGATAGAGTTGGAAGGGACCTCAAGGGCCATCGGGTCCAACCCCCTGCGAGTGCAGGTTTTCCTAAATCATTCCAGCTATATGTTTATCCAGATTCCGCTTGAAGATTTCCATTGATGGAGCGCCCACCACCTCCCGTGGCAGCCTATTCCACTCTCTCACTACCCTCACTGTCAGAAAGTTTTTCCTAATGTCTAATCTGTATCTCTTTCCCTTTAGTTTCATCCCATTGCTTCTTGTACTTCCTTGTGCTAATGAGAATAGGGCAGATCCCTCTGCACTGTGACTACCTTTCAGATATTTGTAGACTGCTATTAAATCTCCCCTCAGCCTTCTCTTCTGCAAACTAAACAATCCCAGTTCTTTTAGCCGCTCCTCATAGGACATGGTTTGCAGACCTTCCACCATTTTGGTTGCTCTTCTCTGGACTTGCTCCAATATATCGATGTCTTTCTTGAATTGAGGCGCCCAGAACTGTACACAGTATTCCAGGTGTGGTCTGACCAGGGAAGAGTACAGCGGAATAATGACCTCTCTTGATCTAGATTCAATGCTTGTCTTAATACATCCCAGAATTTTATTAGCCTTTTTTGCAGCAGCACCACACTGTTGGCTCATGTTGAATTTGTGATCTACTATTATGCCCAAGTCCTTTTCCCCTATGCTATCACTTAGTTCTATTCCTCCCATACTATATTTGTTTTTTACATTTCTGTTACCCAGATGTAGAACTTTGCATTTGTCCCTGTTAAATACCATTTTGTTAGCCTCAGCCCATTGTTCCAGTGTGTCTAAGTCCTTTTGAATACACTCTCTCTCCTCTCTAGTGTTGGCTATTCCTCCTATCTTCGTATCATCTGCAAATTTTATGAGTTCCCCAATAATTCTATCGTCCAGATCATTTATAAAGTTATTAAAAAGTACTGGGCCCAGAACAGAGATCAGTATTTATACATTTCTTCAAATTCTTGTACCATAAATGGCCACGTTATAAGTAGAGACGAGTGAACAGTGAAATATTTGATATTCATTATTCGATTAGCCACTCAATATTCAACTATTCGAACCCCATTATAGTCTATGGGGAAAAATGCTTCATTTCAGGGGAACCCAACATTCGACTCAGGAGGGTCACCAAGTCCACTATGACACCTCAGCAAATTATGACAACACCTCTGAAATGCAACTGGGACAGCAGGGGAAGCATGCCTGGGGGCATCTAACAAGCCCAAGTCACAGTTTTACCCCACCATCATAGCCTATGAACTACACACTTCCCACACTAAAAAAAAAAAAAAAATAAAATAAAAAAAAACTCTATCAAAGTGGGAAAATCCCTGGAAACCTTCTTTCCTCCCCAATTGGATGGAAAGAAACCCAAATTTTACTCTAATGAAACCTTAACAAGCACCCCTTTAAATCACATTACCCATGACAACCACAGATGGAATAGGCAAAGGGAAATCCAACAGTATCCACCCTGAACTGTCATTGTGGATGTGTGTGTGTGTGATGTGGTAAGACCTTCCAAAATTCAATTTTCTGGCCCTTAACCTTAGCCCTTCCAAATTAAGTTAGAGGCCCATAAGATGAGCTACCAGCAGAGATTGAGGCCCTTTAGGTGACTTCAGCCTCTTACCAGCAGAGTTTTAGGCCCTTTAACTTAGTTCAGCCTTGCACCAGCAGAGTTTTTGCCCTTTGGGTGAGTTGAGCCTTGCACCAGCAGAGTGTTAGCCCCTTTAAAATTGTTAGCCCCTAAAACATTGGTTCCAGAACCATCATTCTCATTGTGTTGGATTGATGCAGTGGATTGGAGTGAGGACCCAGACATTGACCTTGATTGTGATTGGGAAATTAATAACATTTTGGCATCAAGTCCTGGGGGTAACTTTTATTTAGAGGACCGCAAAGGTGGAGATTTGGCTGCAACCACTACTACCGGTAATGGTCTTTTAATATCGGATTCTACATTACCTCTACAGTGTTCTGATCAGGTGTTAATAGTCCAAACAACATGCTCTAGTACTTTAGATGTAGATCAGAAACCACTTTCCCTTCTGACACCAGATTTAACCAAACTTCTTCATCATCATCATCATCCTGCTGCGATGGAGCCACTAAAGGAAACCTTGCCTTCAAAGGCATGTTTTGGAGCTGTGACTGAGCCAAATCTAAACACAGAGTCCTTTGGAACTGAACAAAATTCACCAGCAGTGTTTTTGGCCCTTAGGCCACCAGCACCTTTCCCATAACATCAGGCGGGCCCTAAGTTCTGTGCTTTGAACAAAGTTCCACTTGACCACCAACACGACGAAAAGTGGATGCGGCTAGGGACGCTACATCTCAATCACGGCACACTGGCTGAATGTAGTTGAGGCTGGGACCGGGTCGCAAACTGTGGTGGCCTGCCTTGTCTCCCCATCCAATATTCCTGGCAAGAGTGCTGAAACACCACCCTCCTCCTCCGTCGCCGCTGCCGTTAAATCGACCCCAGCTACGAGCTGGAAACGCTGCAACACTGACATGGGGACAAGTCAGCAGGCCATGCTGAAGCTCATCAGCTTGGGGGACAGACAGCACACTGCCTCCGAGGTGAGGGATGCCATCCTGGATGATATGGCAATGTTTTTCCCCGCTGCACCTGGGGCCAGGCATTTTTGTCATGTGTGATAATGCACCGAACCTGGTAGCGGCTCTGGAGCTTGCCAGCCTCCAACACAGTCCATGCCTGGCCCACGTTTTCAACTTATTGGTGCAACGGTTTTTAAAAACGTACCCCAATTTACACAAGCTACTGGTTAAAGTGTGGTGCTTGTGCGCCCACTTTGGCAAGTCTACAGTAGCTGCAATACACTCCAGTAACTGCAATACACTCCAGCAACGCCTACATCTGCCTGAAGCACCGGCTGTTGTGCGAGGTCACCACACACTGAAACCCTAGATACCATATGTTTTTTTTTTTTTTTTTTTAATTCAAGTAACTTTATTGAACAGTTTTTTACATTTTACAGAGAAAAAATAGCAAAAATCTTACATAACAATGTTAGCAATGAACAGGCAAAAAGAATGTATAAACGGCATACAGTTGTATTAATGAACACCAATCAGGTCAGAAATAGAATCATATGATGGGCTAGGTGGATAGCTGATCGGAATCAGAGTATGTAAGGGATATGGGAGAGATAAACTAGTAAGAGGAGGAGGCGAGGTCTCGCAATCTCTAATGATTGTGTGATGCGAGACGTGAGACATAGGAGTACTTCAATTGTCTTCTATCTCCCTCTCTCGTCCTCTCCCCGAGTCCAGTGGCAGGGTTGGGATAAGGAATGGGGGAGTATGGGGGAGGGGGGGAGAGGTTGTGGAGGGGTGAGACACAAAAGGAGGGGGGGGGGTAAGACAAGGGGCACAAGAAAGACAATAAGAAAGGGGGGGGGGGAAGAGTCAGTAAGTGAGAAGGGGAGGAGAGGGTGAAGGGGGGGGGGGGTAGAAATACTAGCACCTTGAATACTCCAGGAATGGTCTCCAGATTTTATGGAAAGTGTCATGTCTCCTTCGGGATTTGTCCAATAACTCCTCAAAGCGGGCGATTTCACGTGTTTTTTCCCACCAGAGTGAAATTGGTGGAGAGGAAGGCTGAAGCCAATATCGAGGTATAAGCGTCTTTGCCGCTGAGAGAAGGTGTGAGGCTAGAATGTGAGTTTGCGGTTGAAAAGAGGTGGATGGGAGAGAGAGAAAAATAATTTCAGGGGAGATGGTCAGTTTGGATCTCGTAATGCGTCTGATATGAAGTTGTATCGTCTCCCAGAAGTCTCTAATTACCGGGCAGGTCCACCACAGGTGGAGGTATGTGCCCTGAGCAGAGTTGCAACGCCAGCATTTGTCAGTGTCGGAGAGGCGTTTGTTGTATAGCCAGTCGGGGGTGCGGTACCAGCGAGTGAGGAGTTTATAATGCGATTCTTGGATTCTGATGCATGGCGATGGGCCATGGGATTGGCGGAACACAGATTTAATCTCCTCCTCAGTAAGAGTCCGGTGAAGCTCCATTTCCCAGCTCGAGATGAATGCCGGTTTGGAAGGTTTGGAAGGGTGGATGTGTTTGTGTAGGAGGGCAGAGGTCTTCCTCAGGAGTCCTGTTTTGGAAACCAATGTCTTTTCAAAGAGAGTGAGGGAGGTACGTAAAGGAGAAGTGGCATTGAACTTGTCTATGTGGAACTTAAGAGTTCGAAGGTGTAGAAAGGAAAGCTTTCTAGATGGGAGTAGTGGAACGCATTTCTCCCAAGACAATAGGCCGTCTGGAGAGGCAATATCCAATAGTGTGACATGCATCAAAGATCGCCAGGGATCATCGTCTATTGACGAGGGGAACAGCTGGAGGCAAGGTAAGAGTCCCACTGGAAGTAGCGGAGATGGGGACGGCGCAAGCGAGTGCGCCAAGGATCTCCAGATTTCTAGAGCACCACGGAGTAGGAGCGAGGAAGAAAATGAGGTTGATATGCGCGGGGGTGGGAGCCAAAGCATCGACAGCGTACGAGCATCTCTTTCACAAGTTGTGGGTCGAATAGGAGAGGTAAGGGCCGACCACCATCGCAATTGAGCGGCCGCATAGTAGCGCGATATGTCTGGTAGGCCTATACCACCTTCAGCTTTCGGTTTAACCAGTGACGCCCATGAGAGTCTCGGGGGTTTATTTCTCCAGATAAACCGGGAGAAGAGCTGCCGAATTTTAGCAAAAAATATCTTAGGGAGGAAGATGGGAAGCATATTCAATTTATATAAGATCTTAGGGACTAGATAAGTCTGGATGAGGTTTTTGCGACCAAACCACGAAAGTGGGAGGGAGGAGTACGTGTCAAGGTCTTTTCGGAGATCTCGGAGCAACGGCGCGAAGTTTAAGTTGTAGAGGTCTGCCAGGTTTGGGGCCAGGTAAATTCCAAGGTACTTAAGGGATGTGTCAGCCCATTGATAGGGGGTTGAAGTCTGTAAGGTGGTCTTGAGAGATGGCGGTAAATAGACAGGTAAGATCTCAGATTTTGATAAATTGGCTTTGTATTTGGAAATAGTACCATATGCAGTGAGGATGTCCGTAACGGCTTGAAGGCCAGTAAGGGGGTTGGATATAATAAAAAGTACGTCGTCCGCAAATGCTGTCGCTTTAAATGTGCGACCTTTGATGGAGACTCCCTGAACAAGATCAGACTGGCGAACGGCTTGCAGGAGCGTTTCCAAAACTAAAATGAAAAGGGAGGGAGAGAGGGGGCATCCCTGGCGTGTACCGTTAGAGATAGAGAATGGGCTAGAGAGGGTGCCATTGATTCGTATCCGTGCGTGGGGATGGGCGTAGAGCGTAAATATGGCAGCTATAAAGGGCGGTGGGAAGCCAAACTTGAGTAGCGTTGAGCGCATGAAATCCCAATCCACCCTATCGAACGCCTTTTCCGCGTCCACTCCTAGCAGTATCAAGGGTTCTTTGAGGGTGGTTGCCCGTTGTATCAGTGGTAGAAGAATCGCTGTATTATCTCTGCCTTCCCTGCCACGAACAAATCCGGCCTGCTCGTCATGGATCAAGTTTGGGAGAAGGGGCCTAATGCGAAGGGCGAGTAGCTTGGCCCAGATTTTAAGGTCTACGTTAAGTAAAGATATCGGGCGGTAGCTCCCACATTGGGTTGGATCTTTGCCTTCTTTTGGGATAAGGGTTATATAAGCCTCCTGGGATTGGGATGGGAGGGACCCTCCCAGGAGGAGTGCGTTACACAATCTGACCAGGTGCGGTGAGAGAATATTAAGAAACTTTTTAAAATACTGAAGAGGAAAGCCGTCTGGGCCAGGGCTTTTACCTATGGGAAAGCTATGTATGACTGAGTTTAGTTCACTGACCGTAACAGGGGCTAGCAGGGCTGCTGTGTCAGTGGGGGACAGGGTAGGGAGGTTAAGTGAGTTCAAGAATTTAATGGTGAGGCGTGCCCTATCCGTCTCGGGGCAGTCGGTGGGGGAGTTTTTTAAGTTATACAGATCGGTATAAAACTGGACAAATGCAGTGGCAATATCCTGAGTGGAGGTAACTAGAGCTCCAGTACGCGACTTAACAGAGGTGATGAAGGATTTCGATTTCGCTTTCTTGATGAGGGCTGACATAAGTTTGTTTCCTCTGTCCCCATGTGCATATAAAAGGGATCGGAAGTGTAGGTGGTGTTTGGCCTGTCTGGCGTTGAGGAGGTCTTTAAGTTCCTCACGTAAGGCAGTAAGAGAGGGTAAGGACTGTATGGCCAGGGATCGTTTGTGAGATCTTTCCAGTTGAGCAATACGGATGAGAAGTCCGTCTAACCTTCTCTGCTTTTCCTTCTTGCGTATCGAAGCGTGTCTAATAAGGTGGCCACGAATGAAGGCCTTATGCGCTTCCCATACTATAGCAGGGGAAATATCAGGTTGCGCGTTTAGTTCAAAGTATTCAGACAGAGAGGCTTCAAGGTCTGTGACAAGGTCAGTGTCTTCCAATAGGGACTCATTTAGTGTCCAAGTCCATTGGGGTTTGGGGAGGGATTTGAGTTCCAGTGTAGCGGAGACAGGGGCGTGGTCCGAAATCGAGATCGTGCCGATAGACGTGTTTAGGAGGGTAGGAAGTAAATCCGAGGGGATGAAGATATAATCTAGGCGGTGGAACGAGTTTTGTGGGTGCGAAAAGAACGTGTAGTCCCTATCAGACGGATGAGAGGCACGCCAGGCATCCAGTAGGTGTAGATCATTAAGAGCTCGGGCCAAGCTGCCTAGGAGACGTTGAGAGATAGGAGTTGATTTGGATGTGGAGTCCAGGAGGGGGTTGAGCGAGAGGTTGAAATCTCCCCCTAGGACCAGGAATCCCTCCTTAAAGGAGGCGAGAGTAGAAAGGGCGTTTAAGAGCCATGGTACTTGGCGTTTGTTAGGCGCATAAACCGACGCGAAGGCAAAGACAGTGGAGGCTATCGTGCCTTTTATGAAGAGAGCTCTGCCATCCGGGTCTGAGTACAATTGACAAAGTTGAAAGGGGGTGTTTTTATGAATGAGTATGGAAACGCCACATGTTTTACTTAGTGGGTGAGGTGAATGAAAGCATTGATTATAGTCTTTAGACGGGAATTTAGGTATATTGTCTGCTTTAAAATGGGTCTCTTGTAAAAAGACAACAGAAGATTTAAGCTTTCGAAGTAGGAGGAGAACATGGTGCCTCTTCTATGGAGAGTTTAAACCTTTGGCATTGTAAGAGGTGTAAGTAAGAGTCGCGAAGTCAGGAGTCGACATACTCGATGCAAGGGGGGAGGGAGAGTGGGGGGGGGCTCAGAAAACAATAAGAGAAGGGAAGGAAGAAGGGGGTGGGGGCGAAGATGGGAAAGCGGGAATGAAAAGATAACGAGGAGGTGACAGAGGGGAGTGTGGGGGTAGAAGTGGGAGCGGAGGGAAAGGAAGGACAGGGGGACTGGGAGGAGAGCTAATGAGAAGGAAGGGGAGGAAGACACTAACTGACAAGGTAAAACGATGGGGAGGGGGGGTTAAACAAGGTGAGGGAAGAGAAGGTAGGGGAGGGGATGACACGGACTCAGGGAGAGTGAATCAAGAAAGGAGTTGTAGGGTGACTGTGGGCCTGCAATACAGTCAATAGTGCAAAATCTGTCACATAGAAGTGAACAGCGTTCGGGGTGGACAGTAGGAATTAAAGAAGTGCCTGATCTAATACGTGTCCTGAAAATACCATAAATCAAGCGGTATGGTCTTTGGTCTGTAATATAGGGGAGGAACATCCCGGGAGGAAGGGGGGGGGGCGATCTAAGGTAATAACTAGTCATAGACTGATATTATAGACCTAAGAAGGCATGTAATATCCACCGTACCATAAGTAGGAACAACAAAACTAGAGGAGGGGCAATAATCAAAATATACCAAGCGAAGTGATAAGGCGATAAACTGTTTGTCACTGAGTAATGCAAATAAGGGTATTACTGAGACCCTAAGGGAGGGGTACGAGGGAGGATGGGAAGGGAGAAGGAGGGGGTAGGGGGGGGGAAGGGATCGGGGTGATGAGGGATGAGAGGGCGAAGGGTTGTGAACATGGTCGGTAAAGGAAAACTGAGAAGGACAATTGCTATCAGGCATACAGCAGCATATGTTATGAGGCAAATGACATCTGATATACAGTACATCGAGAAATAAAGCGCTCTAGCAAACATAAGCATCAGGAAGATATGAGGTCTCTATCGCATCTGTAATGGAGGGGTGGGGGGGAGGGGGGAGGAAGGAAGGGAGAGGGAGCAAGGGGGGGGGGAATGGGATAGCGGAGGGTTATAAGCCAGGGGAGGGGAGGGTGCGATGCGGGACACAGGAAAGATGCGTATGATATTGAAAAAAGCCAAACATGCAGTTTAAGTACATATGATGTATGAGACAAAACAATAATATGGCGATTAATAGTACATCAAGGATAAGAGCGCTCTAAGAAACATAAGCATCAGGTGGATACAAGGTCTGTAACACATCTGTAAGGAAGGGATAGGGAGAGGGAAAAAGGGGGGGGAGGGGAGGGGGGGAGAGGGGGGGAGGGGGGAGGGGGTAGCGGAGGGGTTATGGACTAGGGGAGGAAGATGCGATGTAGGACACAGTAAAGATGCATATGGTACTGAAAAAGCGAAACACGTAGTTTAAGTACATATGATGCATGAATATAGCGGTTGATAGCAAACATAAGCGTCAGGTGGATATGAGGTCTGTATCGCATCTGCAAGGAAGGGATAGGGAAGGGGGGGGTGTGGAAGGGGGAGGGAGCGTGGGAAGGGGGGGAGGGGGGATGGGGCGGTAAAGGGTTATTGACCGGGGGGGGAGGATGCAATGTGGGACACAGTAAAGACGCATATGATACTGAAAACATCTAAACATGCAATTCGAGCACGTACGATATATGAGGATGACGATAATATGGCGGGTGGTGGTGACGGAGCTCATGAGCGGATGCCGCCTTATGAAAGAAGGGGATAAGGAAAGAACAGGGGGGGGGCAGAACCAAAAAGTAGGGGAAGGAGAGAGCAGGAAGTAGAAAGCAGGGGGGAAGAGAAGAAATGAAGCCAAAGGGGGAAGGATGAGATGAGTAGGAGGAGCTTAAGGAGGGGAGTGGTGAAAGGAAGAGAGGGAGCGAAAAAGGGGAGAGGTAATTGGGTGGAGGGGAGCGAATAGGAAAGTAGGAGAATGTTGGGCTAGGAGAAAGAAAGTTGAAGATAAACAGAGACGAAGATGAAGGCGGGAAAAAGCCCGCTCAAAAAGTGGAGAAGAAGTAAACAAATAACAAAGCAACGTCCTCCATTTTGGGACCACACAAAATATGATGAACAAAGTCCAGTGACACAGATCTCCTGATTATTGAATGAAACAGTCCAATGAGAGTTATACACCAAAATCATGCAGTTAAAACACTAATAACACAAAACAACATAAAATATGGTTGAGCGGGGAAGGGGAAGGGAGGCAGGTAGTGGATATAAGGGCAGTGGGACGGTAGAAGGGATCCGGTGGGGCAAGTTCGTAACGCCAGGAGGTCAGAGGGAAACAAAAAGGAAAGAGTTAGTAACTCACATGTCACCTATCTGGCTTTCTGGGAGCCAGTTTTTGGCTTCTCAAGCGGCTTGCGGTTAGCAGGGGATTTCAAGCGCCGGGGGGTTCGAGGGATCCCCGTGTCATGGAGCGGGAAGGAAGGTATCTGCAGCGGGTCATCTTGGATAGGCATCCACGAGGGAAGCTGTATCGGTGGAATCCCAAGGACCTCCCAGAGAGGCTCCAGGTCTGCCGGCTGATGAACGGTGAGACGTCTGCCATCTTTCAAAATAGATATCCCAAAGGGAAAGAGCCATGCATAGGTGATGTTTTGGGCCCTCAGCTTTTCCAGGAGTGGTTTAAATAGTCTCCTTTTCTGCAGGGTGGACGGTGCGAGATCCTGGAAAAGCTGCACCGTGTGGCCATCATAAGAGAGATCCGTCTTTCCTCTGGCAACACGCAGGAGTTCAGCGGTATCAGAGGAGGAAAGGAGGGCGCATATAATGTCTCTCGGAGGTTCGTCTGGGGAGGGTTTTGGACGGGCCGCACGGTGAGTGCGCTCGATACTGATTTTAGTTGCTGCTTCTTGTCCTATTAGGGAGGATATAAGGGACATAGCTACCGTTTGGAGGGAGTCTGGAAGGAACGACTCCGGAAGGCCTCGGATCCTGAAGTTGCGCCTGCGAGCTCTATTTTCCAGGTCTTCCATAAGCAGGTAGGTATTATTAAAATGTGCAGAGTAAGAGTCCATGCGATCCGCCATGGAGACTGCTGTCTTTAGAAGTTCATTTTGTCCCTCCTCTAGATGGTCGACTCTGCGAGTGGTGGACTTGAGTTCGGCCCAGAATTCTGCAAACTCTGCGACCAGAGGAGCTACTGCTTGGGTGAGAACTTTACGCAGGTAAGTCTTAGAAATTGGAGCTGGGTTGGAGTCGGTTAGGGATCCTTCTCCATCAGAGTCAATCGCTGCGTCAGCGACATTGGAGATATCTTCCGGCGCCATTTTTGAGGTAGATGCGGCCGGGCTGAAGAGCTGCTTTTTGAGATATTTATGCATGGCCGCCTGGTGTGGGAGCAAACCCTTCGTCTCCTGGGAGTCTGTAGGCTTGTCACAACCAATTTTGACCATGGTGGAGGCTGGTGTTCGCTATAAAATGGCAAATAAGAGGACACACGCTACAGAGCTCACAGGCTAAGCGTCCATAGCAGTTCGAGGTCAGGCTCCGCCCCCCCTAGATACCATATGTTGAGCAGGGTGTGTGAGCAGCAGAGACCTTTGATGGAGTTCCATCTCCAAAACCAAAGGGTTCATCAAAGTCAGCTCCCTCAGTTTCTGCACCATGAGTGCCCATGGGTGGCAGATTTATGTGAAATCTTATCCCATCCTTTCCACTGGACACTTTACAAACTCACTAGAACCTCTATGGAAGTGGATAAATAATTGGAAACCTTCTTTCCTCTACACTAATATGGACAGAAACATAACTGTAAACCGAAAGAAACATTAACATGCGCTCATCACAATTCCTGATATGACAGCTACGTTAAGCAGGGTGCAGGGTACAATGCAAACCAGGCCAGAGCACCAGTAACAGGTGTTACAATGGCTAGCGGATAATGCTTCCAGCTGCTTTTCCACCAGCCACTCAGCCACTACCTGCAGTTGTGTTCATACCCAAGAGTCTGCCCCTCCTTCCTCCCAACATGCCCAATCTTCCCAACAGAGTCATCCCACCCTTGCCCCCTCCCAGGATCTATTTCCGGGTCCTTTTACTGTCTCTCCCTCTGTTGAACCACTTCCCAAATCGCAGGAGCTACCAGACGACTCTGTGTGTCCTGATTCCCAAATACTGGAGCATCCGCCATTTCCTACCAATTTTGTGGCTGTGGACCCACAACCAGCGTTTCTGGGCCTCAGTGATGATGACGAGACACAGTTGCCATCAGGGCAAGCTGTGGTTATGTGTGGTTTGCAGTAAGGGGAGAGTGAGCAATTGGAAGAGTAGTTGGTGGACGACGAGGCCACCGACCTGACATGGACAGGGGTGATGTCTAGCAGGGAAAGCAGTGTAGATGTGGAAGCAAACTAAGCACGAAAAAAGGTGGCTAGAGGCAGAGGCATGGACTGGGGTGATGTCTAGGGGGAAAGCAGTGTAGATGTGGATGCAAGCACAGCAGAAAAAAAGGTGGCTAGAGGCAGAGGCATGTCCAGAGGCAGCAAGGCCAAAGATTTTCCGTGTACTAGCCATTCACGCAAAACTCGCCCATGTTGGAAGACTTATTCCTCCAACAGGCTAACAACTGCTATCCGGTCCACACTCACCAGGGGCACACTCTCCAAGGTCTGGGACACGTTAATGGCACCCCCTGGCCAAACTACTGCCACTGAGGGCCCTAGTGTCACCCGGAGACACAAGCATAGGCGCATATTGTGGGAGTATCTGGCCGACCCCAGCCCTGTCCTGTCCAATCCCTCTCCGCCATACACTTATTGGGTCTCCAGGTTGGATTTGTGGCTGG
This sequence comes from Leptodactylus fuscus, assembly GCF_031893055.1. NCBI lineage: Eukaryota > Metazoa > Chordata > Amphibia > Anura > Leptodactylidae > Leptodactylus > Leptodactylus fuscus. The sequence goes on from NC_134267.1 coordinate 86,277,654, forward strand.
AGCTTGCGCTATATGCCTTGGAGGTCCTTTCCTGCCTTGATGCCAGCGTGCTAACGGAAAGTGTCTTCAACGCAGCCAGTGGGATCATCACGGATAAGCACAACCGGATGTCAGCTGACAGTGCTGACCGGCTGACTTTCATCAAAATGAAAACAGCTAATGGATAGACCCATAATTTACATGTCAGTTACATGACAAATTTAGTGTGATTTGCACACTTTGCAAGTCTAAATTGAGTAGGGGCTCTGAAAAGAGCAAACTTAACACCTCTTGTGTGCGCTGTCATTTGGAAGGAAAGCCCTGGGCTCAGTGGGAGAGAGCAAACGCAGGACAATCGTTGCCCAGCATTGCCGACACTGCCTCTTCCACTGTTTACAGTGCTGGTGCTACAGTCCAGACCACCAGCCTGGACACCAACACATCTGTCTCTGACACTTTGGGGAGTTCACCCTCATCCGCCCTTTTGGCCTGCACCATCATGCGCCTCTTCCCAGCCACTCCCCATCTCCCAGGCGTTTCATTGCAGGCAGAAGTACAGCTACCCACATGCCCAAGCCTTCAACAACCTCATATAAAAACTGCTGGCCCTGGAGATGTTGGTGTTTATGCTTCTGGATACTCAGGCCTTCCGTCACCAGATGGCAGCTGGGGCACCTCACTATGCTGGGCCTAGCCGTTACTACTTCTCTTGCTGTGCTGTCCCCGCCTTGCACCTGCAGGTGTCCCATAACATAAGTCGGGCCCAGAGTTTCGCGCTTTGCTGCAAGGTCCACTTGACCACCAACGCATGGGCAAGCACCTGCGGTCAGGGATGCTGCTTCTCTGTAATGACAGGCCGGGTGAATGTAGTGGAGTCTGGGCTCGGGGTGCAAACTGGGGTGGCCTATCTCCTCTCCCAGCCCAAAATTCATGGCAAGGGTTCTCTGAAAGCCTACTCCTGTGCTGCAACCTCGACCCCAGCTACGAGCTGGAAACGCTGTAACACTGGCATGGGGAGATGTCAGCAGGCCGTGCTGAAGCTCATCAGCTTGAGCGACAGACAGCACACTGCCTCCGACGTGAGGAATGCCATCCAGGATGATATGGCAATATGGTTTTCCCCGCTGCACCTTGCCCCAGGCATGTTTGCATATGTGATAATGGCCAGAACCTGGTAGAAGATCTGGAGCTTGCCAGAATCAAACACAGTCCGCACATGGCCCACGTTTTCAACTTGTTGATGCAAAGTTTCTTTGAAACCTACACCATTGTGCCTGATACACTGGTCAAAGTGCGGCCATTTTCATAAGTGAAAAGTAGCCTCTGCTAGGCTGGCTGGCGGAGGAAGACGAGGGGGATGAAGTGGCATTTCATGTCACTGTCCCACACGAGGCTTGAGGGTGAAGTTCAGTGCATCCCCGTGTTTGCGTGGATTTCCTCCCATTATACAAAAAAACATACTTAAATGAAAAATAAAATAAAATGTACATTGTGATTCCTATATGGGGCTCACAATCTACATAAAAAAAAAAAAAAAAAAAGTTCAGTGAATCCCATTGTTTCAGCACAGATGGTGTGAAGGGGAGTGGAAAATGGAGGAAATGGAGAGTGACCCTTACAGTTGGGGGCAGCAAAGTCATGCCAAGTAACATACTGGCACACATGGCTTACTTCATGTTGGCTTGCTTTTCAAGAGACAAAGGCATAGTTCACATCATCGAGAGCAAACAATACTGGATTGACAACATATACAAGGAAAAAGATGTATCCAGCACGTTGAAGAAAGTATAAAACTTAACTTTTAATTATAAAAATCATTTATAAAAACTTTGCAAACATGAAACAATGAGCATATTGAGAGAAAAAAGAAGCAAAAAAGTCACGAAGACATAGCAAATGGACGAGACTGACTAGACATGACAAAAAACACTGACTGACACATTTCAGGGCTAAGCCCTTTACTCATAGCCATACTAACAAGAGAAACATCTAGCGTATATATACCCAGTACATCCCTAATTGGACGTGAATTACACCTGAGTTCCAAAAAATCGGGCTAAACGTCATAAAACAAAACTTCTCACAACATATATAATAAACTCATAAACATGCTTAACAATACATAACATACACATTATATTGAACAAATATTATATATGTTGACCATTAAACCCTTCACCCTACTCAAAGATACTGTAAAAAACTATATGCCTATTAGTTTAGTTAGTCCAAGCTGGAATCATGAGAAATAAAGATGTCATTGAGGTGTATATATCAGTGCATGATCTATAAAAAGCTTGAACTTTTTCCATTTTATCACCTTACAATCACAAACTTAAATGTATTTTATTGAGATTTTAAGTGATAGACCAACATAATTTTAGGGCAAATAGGGTGAATTCCAGATATGTTTTTGAGGTTCAGGTGGCAAAAGAGAGCAAGTGTGCATGAAAAGAAATGTCACCATGGACATATGTGATTCCTACCATTACAAACCTATTCATCAATTTCAAGTGCAAAAACCCAGTGAAGTTGCAAGCATTGCATTTGAGAATGGGAAAAGAGCTACATGATTGGTGGGTCAAATTTGACAAAATGAAAGGGTTCCAACATTTATAATAATAATAAAAGGAAATAACCTAGACAAAGGTGGTGGCGTTGTACATAGTAAATACAAACTCACTCCTAAAAAACCTTATATTATTGAACAGAGTAAATAGAAATTCAGGCTTTACAGTTCAAACAAAGTGATATATTATCCAATCAGAATGGTGGTACCATATCAGGCATGAATACATTAACTTCATAGTGCTTACTCATAGAATGTCCCTGACGTATACCAAGCACTATGACTCACATTTCACTGTTAACAGCACTAGACAACAGAAATAGCTAGCATAGATTGATTACAGCACATACAAAGAAAGGTCACTATGAGACATTATTCAAAGGTTAGCAAACACTAACATGTTTAACCCTTTTATCCTTTATTCTACCATATCAGTGGATACACAAATACTGCCCATACAGGTCATTCTTCAGTCACAGGGGTAAGTGAGAGCTATTGTAAAATAACTATATACTATGGAGTGACGATATTTATATCCACTGACTTGAAATAATTTTAGTGGCAATAGTATTGTCTTCTATTTAAAAATTTTGAAGCCCAAAAAAAACCAATATTAGTTAAAGGGATCCTATCTTTGAAACACATTTTTTTCTCCCTAACATGTTAGCCTTAAGAAAGGCTATTCATCTCCTACCTTTCCTTGTCTTCTCTGCGCCGCCGTTCGCCTGCAATCCCGGTTCCAATCCCGCCTGCTCAAAGAGCACTGGGGACGTCCCCAATACTGCCAGAGAACCCTCCATCTTCTTCTGCAAAAAGGTCTATACGGTGTCTTTTTCCGGTGGTGTCTTCAAACTTCTGAGCCTCGGGCCTACGGTAGGACAAGCCAACTGCGCATGCCCGCCGGCCACGAGAAAATGGCCGCTTACAATATTGAGGGGGCATACTGCTGTGCAAGATGTAAACACATTGCACATTTGGAAACCAGGATCATGGATCTAAATTACCAAATTGCAAGACTGAGTCTCATTGGTAATTTGGAAAGGAGTTTGTTGATCACAGAGCAAGAACTCACTGGGGTGAGTGTAGAGGGGATGGAAGCATAAGATAAGATAAGATAATCCTTTAATAGTCCCACAGTGGGGAAATTTCAGAAGGTGCAGTAACAAGAGGCAACTAGCTGGGTGACAGTTAGAAAGTAGGCTGCCTGCAGCCTGCAAAAGAAATGATGATTTTATTGCAATGCATTGCATTAGTGATCAGACCCCCTGGGGTTCAAGACCCCCTAAAGGGTCTAATAAATGCAAAAAAAAAAAGTAAAAACAATCTAAAAAAAAAAATGTAAAAAAGTATTAAAAATTCAAATCACCCCCTTTCCCTGGAACACATATAAAATATAGTTAAATACTGTGATACACATACATGTTGGGAATCCCTCTGTCCGAAAACGCCCGCTCTACAAATCTATAAAAATATTTTTCTTGTATGGTAAACACTGTAGCGGCAAAAAAAAAGTCAAAAGAGAGAAAACCACCATTTTTTCACTGTTCTGCCTCGGATAAAAATTTTAACAAAAAATTATCAAAGCAATAGTAATTCCTCAAAATAGTATAAATAAAAAGTACACCTGACCCCACAAAAACAGACACTCTATACACCCCTGCACACGGAAGTATAAAAAGTTACTGGTGTCAGAATATGGCGACTTTAAGAAAAAAAAATTTGGTACAGTTTTGGATTTTTGGTATCTCCAGAATCATACTGAAACATAGAATAGAGGGGATATGTAATTTTGGCTGGACAGTGAATGCTGTAAAAACTAATCCCCTAAGAAAGTCGCACAAATGCACTTTTTCTTCAAATCCCCCCCGTTCTGAATTTTTTTCCAGCTTCCCAGTACATTATACAGAATAAATAATGGTAGCATCATGAAGAAAATTTGTCCCGCAAACATTAAGACCTCATATGGCTCTGAGAGCAAATAAATAAAAAAAGTTATGGGGTTTGGAAGAAGGCGAAAAAATGAAAAACGAAAATCCCGAAAAAAATGCCGTTGGCGTAGAGGTTAATTGTATATTTCCCTTAATAATATGCCATGTTTTAAGCTATCCATTGCACCTTATTACAGAGTATTGAATTAATAGATTGTGGATAGATTTACTAATTTGTACCTAAAGATATGAAGTACTTGAACATTCGCTTCACTGGTAAATAATGAATAACACACGATTATAACATGATTATATTGTAGTTACTGTATAAAGCACAAATTTATGTGCACACTTATACCTGCAGTAGTTGAACAAGCTACAAAAGACTGTCAAGTAATAATTTGAACACTTTCATCATTGTGAATACCAGCAATTCCAAAAATGAGTCTATCCAGAAATAATTAATTGAGCATTAATAATAATAATAATAATATTATTATTATTATTATTATTATTATTATTATTATTATTATTATTATTATTAACAACAACAATGTTATTTGTATAGCGCCAACATATTCCTAAACATATTCAGCTGTGTTTTTACATATTATATTCTTGAAGTATACCTCTCTCCTCCTCTTCCTGGCGCCCTTAGTGGCTGCCTCGATACAGGGCTCCAAGCTGGGAGCAACCTTATCTTTCCTTTCTCACTCTTTTTCTCTGTATCTTCAAAAATCCTGTAACTAAGAAAACTAGCACTATGAATTAGCAACTATAAATCGAATGGAAGACCCTGTGGAGTTTTTTGTTCCTTTTGTTTCTATTGTAAAGCATGGACTCAAGACCTGGTTCAACTGGTTTCCTTTGTCTACACATGTGCCTATTACCATCCCCCCAGGACACCATGCGGCATGGAGGAAACCTACATGGAAGTGCAGACTTCTTCGCTCAAGGAGATGATTTTTGGCGTCTATTGGTGATGTGTGAAGATGCCTACAGCTGACTGGTATTTCTTTCTATTACTGTGTACACGTGGGACTCTGCTACAGCCTGGAAACCTACCATCACCCACCTACCCCAGGAGTTATGGAAGCTTGGCAAGAGAACAGCACCATGTATACCTGGATGGCTTCAGACTTCTTTGGGGAAGTAGAACACAGTGGTAAGGAGGAGGAGGGCTTGTGATAAAGGACATTTGGGGCATTTTTTTGTGGTTAATGGACAATAGTGCTGATGCAAGATACCGAACTATCAGCTGTGAGCAGGAGATCTCACTACCTACCAAAGAACTACCACATGTTATCATGATAGCTGCATATGTCCCCCACCTCTGCAAAAATGTTTTTTTGCCTGTTATATCTACATGCTGTGACCCCTCTCCTCGTGTCCTCCAACCACATTCGGCTGTATTATTAACATCACTCCACACAGAGAACTAAATGATCCTGCAGTGTGTCTGTGTTTCTTTCGTTTTAGTTGCTATGATTCATAGGATTTCTCTATCTGCCATGAGCTTGTATGTGTTTCTCTCTTGTTATATACTACTGTACCATCTATGAAACTGTATCACTGAAATTTCCCCATTGTGGGACTATTAAAGGAATATCTTATCTTATCTTAAGATAAATAAATTTATGGATTTATATAGATATAGAAATAATGCCACCATATGTCTATAATTAATGTAAAGTTATAAAAAAAAAAAGTTTATAATATATCCTCCCCTCTCCTGTGTTTGAGTCTCAGCCTAATACTTGGTAGCACAACCTTTAGACACAATAACTGCAAACAACTGTTAGACCATTCTTCTTTGGCAAACTGCTCCAGGTCCCTGAGATTTGAAGGGTGCCTTCTCCAAACTGCCATTTTAAGATCTCTCCGCAGGTGTTCTATGGGATTCAGGTCTGGACTCATTGCTGGCCACTTTAGAAGTCTACAGTGCATTATCTCAAACCATTTTCTAGTGCTTTTTGAAGTGTGCTTTGGGTCATTGTCCTGCTGGAAGACCCATGACCTCTGAGGGAGACCCAGCTTTCTCATACTGGGCCCTACATTATGCTGCAAAATGTGTTGGTAGTCTTCAGACTTCATAATGCCATGCACACGGTCAAGCAGTCCAGTGCCAGAGGCAGCAAAGCAACCCCAGAACATCAGGGAACCTCCGCCATGTTTGACTGTAGGGACTGTGTTCTTTTCGTTGAAGGCCTCTTTTTTTTTTTTCCTGTAAACTCTATGTTGATGCCTTTCCCCAAAAAGCTCTACTTTTGTCTCATCTGACCAGAGAACATTCTTCCAAAATGTTTTTGTCTTTCTCAGGTAAGTTTTGGCGAACTTCAGCCTGGCTTTTTTATGTCTCTGGGTAAGAAGTGGGTTCTTCCTGGGTATTCTACCATACAGTCCCTTTTCATTCAGACGCCGACGGATAGTACGGGTTGACACTGTTGAACCCTCAGACTGCAGGGCAGCTTGAACTTGTTTGGATATTAGCCGAGGTTCTTTATCCACCATCCGCACAATCTTGCGTTGAAATCTCTCCTCAATTTTTCTTTTCTGTCCACATCTAGGGAGGTTAGCCACAGTGCCATGGGCTTTAAACTTCTTGATGACACTGTGCACGGTAGACACAGGAACATTCAGGTCTTTGGAGATGGACTTCTAGCTTTGAGATTGCTCATGCTTCCTCACTATTTTGCTTCTCAAGTCTTCAGACAGTTCTTTGGTCTTCTTTCTTTTCTCCATGCTCAATGTGGTACACACAAGGACACAGGACAGAGGTGGAGCCAACTTTAATCCATTTCAACTGGCTGCAAGTATGATTTAGTTATTGCCACCACCTGTTAGGTTCCTCAGCTAAGTAAAGGGTGCTGTTAATTACACAAATTAGAGAAGCATCACATGATTTTTCAAACAGTGCCAATACTTTTTTTCACACCTTTTTTTATGTTTGGTGTTGATTTATATTCAATGTGGCTATTTGACAATTCTTTTTGTGGTTTTCCATTGAAGACAAATTAAATGAAGATAATAAAACCAAAGAATTTGTGATTGCAATCATTTTCTGGAAGAAAATGAGTATTATCTGACAGAATTTCAGGGGTGCCAATACTTTTGGCCAACACTGTATACTATTACAGCCAATGTCAGAAAATGGTTAAAAACTAAAGTGTAAAACAGGTGTAACATTTCTTAAATATCTTCATAGAGATCGGTGCTCTTTTTTTTCCTGGTACAGAGCTCCAAATCCTTGTACTGGTAAACTGGTTCAAAGTATCCCAAAATGAGTTTTACAATATGACCAACTTTGAAAATACTTTCTCATTACTTTACTAGGTTCTTATGAGCAATGCAAAAACAAGTCCTACACTCCTCATAGTGGTTTGTACAAGACATTTGTTTTTCTCAAGGGTTTGTGACTCTACATACACTTATCAACTATAAACAGGTCCCCCTGACGAAGCCGTTGGGTGAAACGCGCGTCGGGGCGCGGTACGGGTGGTAGGTGCTTTACACTATAACTATGGTCTTAGGGTTGGTTCTTTACCTTCTATGTATGCAATTTTCACATATGTCTCTCTGTTGTGCATTATTACTGATGGGATATTTTTATCTGCTTTGGAACTGCCACACTTGCAACAACATGTGAACCCTTATTATTTGACTGTGATATACATACTTTTTTCACCCTAGACCTATATACTATTTATTACCACACACCACCCGCCTCTTTGTGAAGCATTTACCCCCTGTTGTTTATGTGTAATTTATGTTTTCATATTTATTATTATCACTTAATAAAAATTGTCATTTTATTTATTGTGTTGCTTCTGTCCCTTCTTGGACATAGTCATACTTAGTTTATTTTTGAAGCAGTTGCATTTTTTTGTGTCTTGTGTTGCAAAATTTTTGTGTTCCTATAAACAGGTCAAGGAATAAGTAACATATAGCAGGGTTCAGATTGCTGGAAACCCCAGTGATCCGGAGAACAGGAAACAGAAAGCCCCCTGGGCATAAAATACCAGTGTGCGCTTGCCCAATCAGGCTTCCATTCACTTCCATGAGGTTGCTGGGACTGCAATCTCCAAAAGCCTGAAAAAAGTAAATTGAGCGCCAATCATTACCAATATGCTAAAATAATAGTGCTTTATTTATTGTGCAGAAAAATACTTTTCAGCGTTTTTTCTAATTCCAGAACTTGAGTTTCCTTTTATCCTTTATTTCATTTCTGGTTGTAGTTTCTATAAAAATGGAACATTAAATACTTCTCCTTTTTCCTGATGTTCTATATAATGTTATAAATACAATATTTTTGGAAGCAGTCCCTCTTAGTACTCATATCTTTCTATTATAGATTTTTGGACACCTTTCACTATGTTTGAGCAGTACTGTATTTGATAACCTTTTTTTTTTCAGTTTCAAATATTGGATAGAAAGTGTAGTCTAAGCATAACAGAAACATTTTCTACTGTGACCTAGTTACATTAGCAATATAAAGCCCTAAGGAGTAATATACTTTCTGCTTTTGTAAAGTGTATATAACTATAAAATCGTGGTTATTAAAAGGGAAGAAAAACCTGCAACTAAATAAAGCACCAAGTGTATGTTAGTCATTCAACTGCTATGTTGCTTTCTACTTTATTAATAGATGATGACGCATGGCTCATGCACAATTATATCTATTTTCAGAGAGTAAGTGATGCAGCATACAGTATAAACAGCAACCCATATGTACGTCACTCAATTATCATTGTCGTGGGTTCTATCGTAGATGGTAAAGCAACAAATTACATTTCATTTATTATTCTTGCAGTATCTACATTTAGTAATCATGTTTTATGACTGTTCCATTTATAGTCATTTTATCTTTTTTTTTTTTTTTTACTAAACAAGGAATCATATTTGTTTATATCAAAAGGCAACATGTAAGTGAGGCAGAAAATATCACAGAACTGTAAAATCAATATTATTTAAACATATTTTTCAAAAGAATTTCCATCTTGATAATACAAGCTAAGTTTACATTTCAATAAGAAGTTATATGCTATTAATATTATAAAGGTGAATGTTTGTGAGTTTGTGGGTTTGTGTGTTTGAATGTTTGGATGTTCGGATGTTTGTTCCTCAATCACAGCCAAACGGCTGAACGGATTTTGGTGAAATTTGTCTGGGGGGGAGGGGGTGTCCCCTGGTCGGTCTCCCCAGCTCCCCAGCTTCAGTTCCCCCCTACATCGTCCCCCTGTGTAGTACAACTCACCTTTGTCTTTGTCCTCCGCTACTGTGTGTGCTGGCTGAGTGTGCACAGGTCTCAGCCTGCTGCTACCTGTGTCCTATATGAAGCACAGCGAGCTCCGGCGTCAGGTTGCTATGACGCCGGGCCTGCTCTGCTACATATACGCCACAGGCAGCAACACGAGAAGTGTGTGCACTCAGCCAGCACAGACAGCAGTGGATGACAAAGACAAAGGTGAGTCGTACTACACAGGGGGACGATGTAAGGGGGGGGGGGGGGGACATGAAGCTGGAGGCAGAGATGGGGGGACAAGATAATGGGGGCAGAGATGGGGAGGACAAGATACTGGGGGTAGAGATGTGGGGGACAAGATAATGGAGGCAAAAATGGGGGGACATGAGACTGGGGGCAGAGATGGAGGGGGAAGAAACTGGGAGCCGGAGAGGGGGGACATGAGACTGGGGGACAGAGATGGGGGGGGGAGAAACTGGGGCCAGATGAAGTGGACTGGGGGCAGAGAAGGGGGGACATGAAGCTGGGGGCAGAGATGGGGGAGAACAAACTGGGAGCAGAGATGGAGGGGACATGAAGCTGCAGGCACAGATGGGGGGACAAGATACTGGGGCACAGATGGGAGGGACAAGATACTGGGGCAGAGATGGGGGGACAAGATACTGGGGGCACAGATAGGGGAACAAGAAATATAAGCGGCTCGGCGCCACCGCCAAACCGCAGACAAAGTCGCAGGTAACTGCTATTTTTATATAAATCAGTATAGGGCTCGTTCACATCCCATATTCCGTTCTGCAGGTTTCCGTTTCCTGCACAAAACAGGGGCAGGAGACAGAAACCTGCCGGCATCTTTCAATGCCATTCATTTGAATGGTCTTGAAAAGTCTCCGGCCGTGTGTGTCGGTGAGCGTTTTATGCGCTCTGTGGCAAAACCGTTTTTTTTTAAACCAGACACAGAGTCAGACATGCAGTACTCTGTCTGGTTTAAAAAAAAAAAATGGTTTCGCCGCGGAGCGCATAAAACGCTCATCGGCACTCACGGCCGGACTCGGCATGCAGAAGATGGAAACCTGAAAACGGAGTTCAGGCACTGGTGTGAACCCAGCGACAGCTGTATAAAACCTCTTGCAGCATAAGGATTTATAGTATAGCAAATAAATCCTTATGAGTGGACGTTTCCTGTGTGTTAAATGGAAACAGGACCGATCTAAGAAACTGGGCTAAGCAGTGCGGAGATAAGTAATACTGTCTTTAAGTTAAGCCTATTCTGTGACTTTGTTAAAAATGTTATCCCACTTCATAACCCCTTTAACAATTAAAGAATATAGATCTTTCAGTCGGCCTTTAACTAGCTATAGCTTATAACATAGCCATGCAAAATATTTAGGTAGATGAGGAAAAATCCTGCAAAGTAGGAATGGCTTTGAAAATAAAAGTGATAATAATAAAAGACAAACAACACGGGTCTACCTGCTACAAATGAACGTAAGCATAAAAAATTGCGATAATAGATTGCATATTAGGCTTGAAAAAGCGTTCGATAACGCGAAACGGCTGTTGCCTTTTTTTCTTTGCCAATTATGTTATCTCTCCCTCCCTGAGGACTTGTTTTATTATGTTCAAATAAAAGCATTATTTTTTATAAAGAAGAGAATTGCCGTCTACTGATTGGTGAGTGCCCACCCATACTTTTCTACTGCTCTATGTAAGCATAAAAAACGTTAGCATAAAACTTAACTTTTAATAAATTGAATAAAAACAGCAATTGTGTAAAAACTAATCAGGTATAGGAGTGGTTAATGAAGGAATCACTATGAAATGTAAATAAAGTTAGGTGGTGGTGAAGAATAATTCAATGTTTGTTTCCCGACATTAATTGCATCTAGATGACTAATGCAACTGCTCACAATTCACATTCAAAGAATCTTCTTAGAGAACACTATCTACAAACTAATATTGATACTCTAGAATAATCATATAAATGGTGTGACGCGTTTCTAAGTCTATCATGAGGGGAGTATAATAGTATTGTTGCAAGCATAAATCTTTTAATGGCTTGCGGTTACAACACAGGCAGGTAAGGTAGTCTTGATTGGAGATTTTAACTACCCAGATTGTTCTGCTTTGTCTATAAAGGGAAGAAAAATCCCCAATTTATTGCAATATTTTATGATCTAGTTTGTAGAAGATTCAACTAGATGGGATGCCCTGCTGGATATGGTCATATCTAATAATATTGCACTTTTTATAGATGTAAATGTTAGCAAAAAGCTTGGTAATAGCTTCCATAATCTAATCATATTCAATCTAAGATGTAAAACAAAAAACAATGGTTCGGAGGGCAAAATCCCTCAATTTGAAAGACCAATTTTCCCAGGTTTTAAGAGCCACACTTTAGGATATAGACTGGGAGCAGCTATTGTCAGATAATGATATAGAAATTAAATGGGAGACATTTAAATCTACATTGAGTAAGTGTATAGCAAAATGTAAACCTATAAGAAACAAGCATAAACATCTTAAATTAATCCCCATGGTTTACAGGTACGGTTAAAAGGGCAATAAATAGAGATGAGCGAACAGCATTCGATAGAATAGCTATTCGATCGAATATCAGGCTGTTTGAGAGATTCGATTCCAATCAAATACCACGCGGCAAACGCAGTAAAAATTTGTACCCTAACTCATCTTCCCTGGCACTTTTTTTTGCACCAATAACTGTGCAGGGGAGGTGGGACAGGAACTACGACAACGTACGCATTGAAAAAAAAATAGGAAGAAGCCATTGGCTGCCGAAATCAGGTGACCTCTGATTCATAAGAATAGTGTCGGCCATGTTCGTCTCATTTTCGTTTTTTTTTTTTTTTATTGTTTATTTATGAAAATTTGTAACAATAAAGAAACACAACATGTCTACCATGCCAGAGGAGATCACAAAGAACAGTACAATAGAAAATGACGAAATTACAAATGGTAAACTAGGTAGAAACAAAAAGAAAAGGGGAGACAGGGAAGACAAACACAAACCAGACAAGACAAGGCTGGGGAAAGGGAGGGAGAAAAAAACAGAAGTTCCAGAAGGCGGTGGAATTACAGGGGCTGGGTGGCCCAGAACGAGTTCCACAGGTCCCAAACGGCGTGAAACCGCTCCTCTTCATCGTTAAGCACGGCTGTTAGGTATTCCAGGGAGCGCGCATTCCTGATCCTGCAGTATAACTCCTCCAGGGATGGGGGTGCTGACTGACGCCAATATTTAGCAATCAAACACCGGGCAGAAGTGAGAAGAAACAGAAAAAGTCGCAGGGCCGGCTTGCGCAGTTTCAGTGGAGGGAGATTAAGGAGATAGGTTTTAGGGGATAGAGGGAGGCAAATGCCGAGAACCTGGCGCAAAAGGTCCTGAACCTGAGTCCAGTAAGGGAGCAGGGAGGGACAAGACCAAAACAGATGAAAGATGTGTGCAGGGCGCGCACCACATCTCCAACAGCAATCCGGAATAGAGCTATCAAAGGAATGGAGGAGAGCCGGCGTGTGGTACCAATGCATCAACATTTTAAAGAAGTTTTCTTTATGAGTCACACAATTCGAGGTCCTGAAACCCCTGCTCCAGATAAGGGACCATTCTTCTGTCGAGATAGGTTGACCCAGATAGACCTCCCATCGTGTCATATATGAGTGTGCAGGCGGGATATCAGGTGAGGGGTCAGATAAAAAGCGATATATATCGGAAACCAGTCCTCTAGTTCCAGTGCTAGCTTTACAAATTCTCTCAAACAACGTAGGGACAGGTGCCACAGGACCCCGAAAGATAAAAGAAGCAAGGTGGGAAATCTGAATATATGTGAACTCACTGGACCCAGGAAGGCCAAAGCGGGATTGCAATTCGGCAAAAGACAGCAAAGAACGAGTCCTATGATCAATAATATCAGCGAGCCGAAAGAGGCCCGCCTTCAACCAAGGGCCCGCCACAGGCCCAGTGAGTCCAGGCGGAACTCATTTTCGTTTTGGAGAGATAAAGAGAGCTTGTTCTCAGGGTGAGAAACAGATTTTAGCGTTTTCTAGGCAGGAAAACATTCTTATAAAACAGCTTTTTTCAGAGCTACACTACAGGAACACTGTACACATACAGTGAACCTGCCAATCATGCAGCAGGGTAGCAGTAGGGAACGTGGGCGAGGACGTGGACGTGAATATCCAGCTGGGCATCCAGTCCACAGTCCAGGTACTGGAGAGGGGCTGCCAGCAGTGCCCTTCGACAGTAGCAGAAGGGGGTGAGGACGTGGCTATCCAGCTGGGCATCCAGCCCACAGTCCAGGTAATAGAGAGGGGCTGCCAGCAGTGCCCCTCATCAGTATCAGAAGGGGGCGAGGACGTGGACGTGGATATCCAGCTGGGCATCCAGACCACAGTCCAGGTACTGGAAAGGGGCTTCCAGCACACAATTCACTCATCCTCCTCCAATCCCAGCCCCTTAACCCTAATGTAATACTTAAAAAAACTCATTAATTTTTAGGGCTCCCCCACAAGGGCGTGCAATTCAATGTTTTAGGGCTCCCCACAAGGGCCTGCAAATCAATGTTTTAGGGGTCACCCCCAAGGGCGTAACACTCTGCTGCTACAAGGCTCAATTCAACATAAGGGCCTACCATTCTGCTGATGCAAGGCTCTACTCACCCCAAAGGCCAAAAAGTAAAACACTGCTGGTGCAAGGCTCTACTCAACCCCAAAGGCCAAAAAGTAAAACACTGCTGGTGCAAGGCTCTACTCACCCCAAAGGCCAAAAAGTAAAACACTGCTGGTGCAAGGCTCTACTCGCCCCAAGGGCCAAAAAGTAAAACACTGCTGGTGCAAGGCTCTACTCGCCCCAAAGGCCAAAAAGTAAAACACTGCTGGTGAAAGGCTCTACTCATCCCAAGGGCCAAAAAGGAAGACACTGTTGGTGCAAGGCTTTACTCACCCCAAGGGCCAAAAAGGAAAACACTGCTGTTGCAAGGATCTACTCACCCCAAGGGTCAAAAACACTGCTAGTGCAAGGCTTTACTCACCCCAAGGGCCAAAAAGGAAAACACTGCTAGTGCAAGGCTCTACTCACCTCAAGAGCCAAAAACACTGCTGGTGCAAGGCTCAACTCACCCAAAGGTCCTAACATTCTGCTGGTTAAAGGCTCAACTCACCCAAAGGGCCTAACAATCTGCTGGTTAAAGGCTCAACTCAATTAAAGATGCAACATTTGGATGGCTTTCCAAACTGAGGGTGATTCCTTTTGGTAAGATCTGATGGCTGTTTCCAGCCCTGATTATCCTGGTTGATCTTGTTCAGTTATGAGGCCAGCTCAGCATGAGGATCTTGTACGTTAGGTTGTCCATGCCCACTAATGTGCATGAAGACTCGATCACAGTAAATGTTCATATTTTTCTCCAATTCAATCTCTGAATGAACTGCTCTGAGAGATGGCCTAGGCACTGCTGCAATGGCAGTCACTGGCTTTTCCTGTTCTGGTTCCAAAGAATCTTGTGTCTTACTTGAAGAAGAGAAAATCTTAGGCTGACTGCTGGTTGCTTGTGCTGCAGCATTTGGAGTTGAGTCTGTCAGCCTTGTGATGAACTCCTCACACACACATACATACACAATAAGATTTAAGAGTAGGTACTGTTGGATTTCCCATTGCCTATTCCATCTGTGGTTTTCATGGGCAACGTGATTTAAAGGGGTGCTTGTTAAGGTTTCATTAGCGTAAAATTTGGGTTTCAGTCCATACAATTGGGGAGGAAAGAAGGTTTCCAGGTATTTTCCCACTTTCATAGAGTTTTTTTTGAGTGTGGAAAGTGTCTAGTTTTTAGGCTGTGATATTGGGGTAATACTGGGACTTGGGCATGTTAGATGCCCCCAGGCATGCTTCCCCTGCTGTCCTAGTTGCATTGCAGAGGTGTTGTCATCATTTGCTGAGGTGTCATAGTGGACTTGGTGACCCTCCTGAGTCGAATAGTGGTTTCCCCTGAAACGAGCATTTTTCCCCATAGACTATAATGGGATTTGATACTCACTCGAATAGTCGAATATTGAGGGACTATTCGAATCGAATATTGAATATTTCACTGTTCACTCATCTCTAGCAATAGACAATAAAAAAATAGGCATTTAAACATATAAATCTGAAGGGTCCGCTGTGGCCTTTGATAATTACAAAGCACTTAATAAAAGAGGCTGTATAACTGGATTTTTGCTATTTTAGATAAACATATGCCTGAATAGCCTTTAAAAAGGCTTTAAAAAGGCTATTTAGGTCTTGCTAATTGTTTGTTAAAAGACCCCCCCCCCATTTTAATGAATTACCTTTTCAACTTATATGTAAATGAGCTGTCTGTGCACTGTGGGCGTTCCATGCGTCATTCTCTGTTCATGCCCTCTTCTGTGGTTCTTATATGTAAGTCCCTCCTCCTGCTGCTTTGGATTCACAGCCTCTGTCTCTTCCCTGCTAGTGGCACAGGACCTGTGATGACGTCTCTACTGCTCTGTGATTGGCTTGTTCCTGTGATAACGTCACTGTAAGGTTCTTCTAAATGGTGATCTATGCAGAGCAGTGGCTGCAGCTCCCTGTGTCTATCATAGATCTCCATGTGTACAGTAGATCTATGCTATGATAGAAAAAGGGAGCTGCAACCCTTGCTCTGCATAGATCACTACTTAGAAGATGACCTTGTAGTGACGTCATCACAGGGGCAAGCCAATCACAGAGCAGTAGTGACTAGAGATGAGCGAACACTAAAATGTTCGAGGTTCGAAATTCGATTCGAACAGCCGCTCACTGTTCGAGTGTTCGAATGGGTTTCGAACCCCATTATAGTCTATGGGGAACATAAACTCGTTAAGGGGGAAACCCAAATTCGTGTCTGGAGGGTCACCAAGTCCACTATGACACCCCAGGAAATGATACCAACACCCTGGAATGACACTGGGACAGCAGGGGAAGCATGTCTGGGGGCATAAAAGTCACTTTATTTCATGGAAATCCCTGTCAGTTTGCGATTTTCGCAAGCTAACTTTTCCCCATAGAAATGCATTGGCCAGTGCTGATTGGCCAGAGTACGGAACTCGACCAATCAGCGCTGGCTCTGCTGGAGGAGGCGGAGTCTAAGATAGCTCCACACCAGTCTCCATTCAGGTCCGACCTTAGACTCCGCCTCCTCCGGCAGAGCCAGCGCTGATTGGCCGAAGGCTGGCCAATGCATTCCTATGCGAATGCAGACTTAGCAGTGCTGAGTCAGTTTTGCTCAACTACACATCTGATGCACACTCGGCACTGCTACATCAGATGTAGCAATCTGATGTAGCAGAGCCGAGGGTGCACTAGAACCCCTGTGCAAACTCAGTTCACGCTAATAGAATGCATTGGCCAGCGCTGATTGGCCAATGCATTCTATTAGCCCGATGAAGTAGAGCTGAATGTGTGTGCTAAGCACACACATTCAGCACTGCTTCATCAAGCCAATACAATGCATTAGCCAGTGCTGATTGGCCAGAGTACGGAATTCGGCCAATCAGCGCTGGCCAATGCATTCTATTAGCCCGATGAAGTAGAGCTGAATGTGTGTGCTAAGCACACACATTCAGCACTGCTTCATCAAGCCAATACAATGCATTAGCCAGTGCTGATTGGCCAGAGTACGGAATTCGGCCAATCAGCGCTGGCTCTGCCGGAGGAGGCGGAGTCTAAGGTCGGACCTGAATGGAGACTGGTGTGGAGCGATCTTAGACTCCGCCTCCTCCAGCAGAGCCAGCGCTGATTGGTCGAGTTCCGTACTCTGGCCAATCAGCGCTGGCCAATGCATTCTATTAGCCCGATGAAGTAGAGCTGAATGTGTGTGCTTAGCACACACATTCAGCTCTACTTCATCAGGCTAATAGAATACATTGGCCAATCAGCGCTGGCCAATGCATTCTATTAGCTTGATGAAGCAGAGTGTGCACAAGGGTTCAAGCGCACCCTCGGCTCTGATGTAGCAGAGCTGAGGGTGCACAAGGGTTCAAGTGCACCCTCGGCTCTCCTACATCAGAGCCGAGGGTGCGCTTGAACCCTTGTGCAGCCTCGGCTCTGCTACATCAGAGCCGAGGGTGCGCTTGAACCCTTGTGCACACTCTGCTTCATCAAGCTAATAGAATGCATTGGCCAGCACTGATTGGCCAGAGTACGGAATTCGGCCAATCAGCGCTGGCCAATGCATCCCTATGGGAAAAAGTTTATCTCACAAAAATCACAATTACACACCCGATAGAGCCCCAAAAAGTTATTTTTAATAACATTCCCCCCTAAATAAAGGTTATCCCTAGCTATCCCTGCCTGTACAGCTATCCCTGTCTCATAGTCACAAAGTTCACATTCTCATATGACCCGGATTTGAAATCCACTATTCGTCTAAAATGGAGGTCACCTGATTTCGGCAGCCAATGACTTTTTCCAATTTTTTTCAATGCCCCCAGTGTCGTAGTTCCTGTCCCACCTCCCCTGCGCTGTTATTGGTGCAAAAAAGGCGCCAGGGAAGGTGGGAGGGGAATCGAATTTTGGCGCACTTTACCACGTGGTGTTCGATTCGATTCGAACATGGCGAACACCCTGATATCCGATCGAACATGTGTTCGATAGAACACTGTTCGCTCATCTCTAGTAGTGACGTCATCACAGGTCCTTTTCCAGAAGCAGGGCAGACACAGTTGTGAGGCTGTGAATCGAAAGCAGGAGGAGGAACTTACATAGAAGAACCACAGAGGAGGGCGTGAACAGAATATGATGTGAGGGGTGAACAGGAACAGTTCACGGAGGGCTCACTTACATATACGTTTAAAAGGTAATTCACCAAAATGGGGGGGTCTTTTAACAAATGATTAGCAGGACTTGAATAGCCTTTTTAAAGGCTATTCAGTCATATGTTTATTAAGTGAAAATCCAGTGATAGAGCCCCTTTAATAAAATTGCTAATAGGGAAATAAAATCAGGTAAATACATAATTAAGGGCAGGTGGCTAAGGAAAGCAAAAAAAAAAAAAACCTCCAAAATTATTTAAAGAGGACCTTTCATGGTCCGGGGCACAGGCAGTTTTATATACTGCTGGAAAGCTGACAGTGCGCTGAATTCAACTTTTGATCGACTTTCCCAATCTGTGCCCAGTGTAAAGCACTATTGGTCCCGGTACCGTAGCACTTTAGTGTCAGAAGGGCGTTTCTGACACTTAGCCAGGGACGTCCTTCTGCCCAGCAGCACCTATCGCGCTGTACTGTGGAGCAGGGAGGAACTCCCCCCTCCCGCTCCTGATAATACTCGTCTATGGACGAGCTGTGTGAGCAGAGGGAGGGGGTGTTCCTCCCCGCTCCACAGTACAGCGTGATAGGCACTGCTGGGCAGCAGAAGGGCGTCCCTGGCTAACTGTCAGAAACGCCCTTCTGACACTAAAGCGCTACGGTACCGGGACCGATAGCGCTTTACACCGGGCACAGATCGGGAAAGCCGATAGTGCGCTGAATTCAGCGCACTGTCAGATTTCCAGCAGTATATAAAACTGCCTGTGCCCAATCTGATGAAAGGTCCTCTTTAAATATATGAATGCAAAAAACAGGTAGATTCCCTATATTATGCTAAAGGGATTCTATCATTCGTAAAATGAATTTTTAGCTAAACATATCCCTGAATAGCCTTTAAAAAGGCAATTCAGTTGCTGACGCTTCTATTGCAACTGACCCCACGGTTTCTTTTAAAAACAAAAACGTTGCCTCCGAGCACCACTCGCGTCATACCTCTGAAAACACTTCTCCACTGCTTGTGCTCCGTATGCCCCCCCTCCTTCAGACATCCTGTACCACCCTGTCTTCTCCATTCTCACCCCGGCTGTTGACATCTCGGGTATCTGCAGTACCACTCCATTCTAGAGGAGGAGGGCATACAGACCACAAGCAGTGGAGAGGCATTTCAGAGGTATGATGCGGGGGGTGCTCGAAGGCGCTGGGGATTGCCCAGGGTTCTCCATGGGACTGATTTACATATACAACTTTTTCATTTTTAAAAGAAACCATAGGGTCAGTTGCAGTAGTAGAGGCAGTACCTGAATAGCGTTTTTAAAAGCTATTTGGGAATATGTTTAACTAAAAATGCATTTTACAAATGATAGAATCCCTTTAATAGAGAATTGGTCACCGGGGATGAAGAAAAGGCAGGTGTCACCAATGCTGGTAATACATCAACCAACATACTAAATTGGATAAACTTAGAAATTGTCCAAGCTAAGCTGACTACGTCTAAGGGTGCATTCACACTGAGTAAACGCTAGCTTATTTTGTAGAGTAAAATTACACTTGTAAATTTTGCTATCCCATTGACTTCAATGATATTTTTTTACAAGTGTAAAAATACGCCTGTAAAAAATACGCCTGTAAAAAATACGCCTGTAAAAATACGCCTGTAAAATGTCATTGAAGTCAATGGGATAGCAAAATTTACAAGTGTAATTTTACTCTACAAAATAAGCTAGCGTTTACTCAGTGTGAATGCACCCTAAATGGATTACGCACTTGAGTTCTTAAAAAAAAACTCAGTCCAGTCATATCTCTTCTTTTATTCATATTTTTAATGGATTCTCAAAATCAATTCATAAAAAAGGGGGTTATGCTTCATAAAATATTTCATAGGTAAATGAGTTTTTACAAAGTAAAATAAAAATTAATAAATAATAAAAAAAAGTTAAAGAGAACGTTAACCTCATGTATAATAGTTTGGCTGGAGGGAATTTAATAAAATTGAATATTTTGGTTTCAGTTCAGTATATTTTCTAGAGCTTTGTTGAAGACTGTTTAGTTTATATATGACACCTATTTAACACTTTCTGAAAATGTCAAAATGATTACTTAAACCATTAGAGACTTGTTCAATAGGAATAACTATAAACCTCTCATATCTGCCGTTATGGTACCCAGAGGTACATTGTGTTTTTGATATCCATTCACAACATTGGATCAGTGTTTATTCACCCTTTCCCTAAGACTCATAGGTCAACCCATATATTGTAGACCACAGGAGCATTAGAGAACATAGCATACATAAGATGAAGAGCAAGTTATAAAATTTTTAATCGAGAAGTTCTCGCCTGTTGTCTAACTAGCGATATGGACTGCACAGTGTTGAATATTTAAGTGACACTTGAATTTATTGTGATTATATCGTATCTAATTGGCTCCTTCATAAGTGTGTTAGTTGGAGTTCTTTTATATCTAACTATACTAGGGGCCAGAAAGTTTTCAAAGGATTTTGATTTACAAAAGGTGCTTCTTGGTTGAACTGGTAGAGAAGTTTTCAGGAAGAGATCATTAAGCATTGCCGGCCGATGTTTACATAAAATGGCTTTTGTTCTATTGTGTGCTGAATTGTAAGTAATGGATGGGTAACAGTGCTTTTTGTGCATGGGCATATTAACTTATTTGTGGTCTACAATGCCCACTGTACTGTTGTCTTGTCCTCTTTTTGCCTGATCACTGTTTGTAATAGGTAGTGCTGATACATGAGACCCTAGATATCCTTGTCCACTCAATGTACAATCCATGATTCGTGTCCTACATTCCTTCTTTCTATGTCCAATCCTCTACAATAATAACAATTACCATTAAAAGGAATAGAACAATTCTGTTCTTTATTAGCAACAGCTATTGATTAGAGATGAGCGAGTAGTGAGATATTCGAGATTCGATATTCCACTACTCGATCGCATATCAAATCCCTTTATAGTCTATGGGAAAAAAAATACTAATTTCAGGGGAAACCACTATTCGACTAAAGGAGAGTCACCAAGTTCACGAGTAGCAGGAGAAGAGTGTTTACGAGGAGCGCTGTGCAGTTAAAGCGCATGGACCCCGTAGACTATAACGAGTCCATGTGCTTGCAGTGCACTGCCCAAGCACACAGACCCCATTATAGTCTATGGGGTCTGTGCGATTTAACTGTACAGCTCTGTTCGGGGGGGGGGACTCCTTCCAGACTGGAGGCAATAGCTAATGTGAAATGGCCCTTACTTGTACTTCAGAACCAGCATTGATTGGCCGAAAGCTATACAGTGTATAGCATTCGCCAAATCAACCCTGGTTCTGCAGAAGGCTCGTCCTTGCTAGTCGGGAGAGCTGGCAGCTTACGATTATGCAAGAGCTGACTTTTTCTCATAGCAATGCATTGACCAGCGTTGATTGGCCGAATGCTATATAGTGTAGAGCATTCAGCCAATCAACACTGGTTCTGCCAGAGGCTCGTCTGTGACAAGGTGGAGTCTAAGATCGGACACAATGGAGACTGCTGTGGTCCATAATCAATTAATTCCATAATCACTCAGTTTATAGTCTCCTGTTACAGCTTGAAATCACATGGAGTGTACGCCTGAGAGGATTTTCTTCCATCATAACCTGATACCCAATGATGATATATGTTATGTCCATCTGTATCTCAACCTGGTCTCCTTAAGGGATCTTGCACCTTGGTCGTTGATGCATTGTAGAAAGCGCTCAACAGATAACATTTATACTTTTGTCTAATTGAGTGACTTGTGACTAAGTAAATAAATACTGGTTTGTATTGTCTTCTGTTACAAGACCCAAAAGCAGTAAAGCTAAGGCAATTTTTGTTACGTTTTTGAGCCAAAGTCAGGAGTGGAATTAGCAGAACAGAAACATCTAAGTGCTTCCTTTATGTTTCCATTGCTTTTATAGCTACTCCTGACAAAAAAAAAAAAATTATCTGTTTTTGAAACATGGGGCCTTAGCCTAAGAAAAAAAAGTTGAACTTGCCATATGTTATAGGGCTCTCTTTGTTTCATATTTATGACTTAAAGATAAAATAACTTAAAGGGGTTGTCCCATGAAAAGCATCCTATCTATACTGCTAGTTTATGTGGATATAAGACTTTTCCTAAATACATTGCTTTATCAAAACTGCTTTGTTTGGCGGCTATCTGAATTTATTCACTTCATTGTTGACACTTAATTTCTATGGCCACTGAGCTTATCTGCTCACTTCCCAAGTGATGTAGTTCTCAGGGGGGAAGGGAGGTGCTGACAAGCAATGGAGCTCCTCAGATAGGGAGGGGGGAGGTGAGAGCTCCGGGATTACTGTGCTGTCTCTCTTCAGCCTTTCCACTTATCAGCTGGTTTAATTGAATTTGGCTGATAAGGACTGAGATAAGGAGTCCGTTACCTCTGTATGTAATGCAAGCTGACTCAAATCCAGTTCTGCTACATCAGTTTCCACATCAGCTTTATACTGTGGTAATGTATTTACAACCAATCCCTCATTACTGACTGCAAACATAGGAGATAGCAGAGCAAGTGAAACCCCGCCCACCAATGTGCTGAGAAATCCAGGAAGTCAATACAGCACAGAGCCTGGAATCTGCAGAACAAGAGTTATGGGAATACCCCTTTAAGGGAGAAAACTGTTCACACTTCTTACTTTACACAACCAAAGATAGTTAATAAGGTGCCTATACAAATTGTATATAAAATAATATATAAAATTACATAACATGATGTTAGATAAAATACATCATTTAGCATCATTTAATGCACTCAATCCCTCTGATGGCACATTTGTTTAGTAGGTTCTCTTTGCTCCTTATTTTCTCCCTTCTAGATAAAATAATTTAACTGAGAATACAGTGTTCACATTTCTTACTTTCTACAACTAGACAGATTTACGAAGGTGTTACTATAAATTTACAAATTGCATACAAAATTACACAAAGCAATCCTACATAAAATACATGATTTAACTAAATTGCACATAGGAAAACATTTCTAGTGCTGTGCACAAAGTGCTGCAATTTTTGTATTTGTATATTATCACAGTAGCTAACACCTGTTCACACTGGGATGTGCTGATTGAATTCTCTTTTGCATATATATATATATATATATATATATATATATATATATATATATATATATATATATATTGCATATATAATTTAACACTTAATGGATGACCTGGTCAGTGTATGTATAACACAGTGGACACTACAGTAACAGCAATGTTGGTACATTGTTTCATTATCACTATGCTTGCAGTGCTAGCTTGCTAGTGGCCCTAGCTGTTTTCTTCACTACCTGCTTGCTATCGCACACAATGTCTCTTTTCTCTGTGCATTATCTTGTATGATGACATGACAGCATTACTGTGACTTCTCAACCCATCACTTCTGATTGAGAGGCCATCAGGTAATGATGCCTGAAACCTGACTAGGTCACACAGACCATGTAATCCTACACTGTGCTCTTCTACTTCATGTTACATGTAGCAGTAGCTATTTTACAGGTTCATCTAAGACAAATCACAAAAGTTTTGGTTTTGAAAAACTTATTTTTGGAACATTTGTGTTGAAATGGTTCTCTAATTTCTATTCATTTTACTCTTTTTTTAGTGAAATCTTGCAACATTCATATATTCCTTCTTTAAAGCAGAAATTATTTTCACTTTAGTATTAAAAATTCGTTTTACATTTCAATAGAAAAAGTGTTTGAACTAATTTTATTCTGCTTAAACAGCTTATACCTCTTCATTTACTTTGTTAATATCAGTGTTTCATACTGAATTTTGCAAGTATAAAATGAAGCTTGAGTTTTAATCAATTTCTTAAAGATCTCTTAAGATGAATAGATTTGGTGACTGCAAAGACAGAACAAAGTAACAGATTTAGCCATTATTAACTTAGATTTTATAACTCGCTGCACAATAATAACTCACAACAAAAGCCACAAAAAGCTCTAGAAAAAATATTGAGTTAAAGTGATTAGCAACTGTTTACTTGACACAACGAAAGTTATGTCAAGCTTGGTTACATCTTTATAATATAATTAACAAGAAAAGATAAAAAGTTTAAGCATTTTTTTAAAACATGCTAAAAATTACAAATATAAATTACAAATATAAATTAAATTAAATTACAAATACACTGTATAAATAAATATAAAATATAAATAAATATAAATAAAATAAAAATTACAAATATATACAAAATGCCTATTGGGGCTAAATTTTGATTGCACAAAATATTGATGTGAAAAGGACACAATAAATGGAGATGAAATGTGGTTTTCAGATTTTGTTTTCGCTGTTTTAACAACCCCTCCACAGATTTTGCAAATAATTCAAATACCATACAAATATATATTTATTTAAAAACTCAATAGTAGCAAATGGCAATCAAACAATTAATGAATTAATTAATTTCATAAGCCATTAATAGCTTCCTATCAATTTAGAGTCCATGTAGTTTTCTTTGTCCAGGTCTGAATGTGAGCAGTTGTGTATGTATGTGAGAGTGGTCTGTTAAATCGCTCCCCTGTTTGTTATCCATATACACTGATACATTATAAATGCTTAGGGTTATATCACTGAAATGTCATATTTCATTTTTGTGTTGCTGATCATTAATGCTTTTATTTATTAAATAAGTGGCAACAATGTGTTTAACCCATTAATGAACATTAATTCATTAACACATTAAGATGTAAGTATTGATAGGGGAGGTAATTCCCATACAATATTTTGCAAAGTCTTTGCTTTGACAGTCACATGCCCATACTAATAACTTGAAACAAGAAAAACTCATATTCTGGTGTTTAACTATTTAAGCACCACAACTCGGTTCATTTGTCATTTCTACTGTATTATCATCCCAAGAACTTGGGACCTAACAAAGGACCTTAGAGCTGTCTAGAGTTTGTGTCTGCTAATGCTTACCATATAGTAGGTATCCCTGTGCACCCTACAAACACATAAATATTACTGTAGTGCAATGTAATAAAAGATACATTATATGATAATATATTTACAAAATTATGTAGCTAAAGTTTAAAATGGTTAAAGAGGACCTTTCACATCCTCATGCACATGTGGTGTAATATGCTGCTAGAAAGCCATCGCAGCAGAAATCGAGACTCATCAGACCAGGCAACGTTTTTCCAATCTTCAATTGTCCAATTTCGATGAGCTTGTGCAAATTGTAGCCTCAGTTTCCTGTTCTTAGCTGAAAGGAGTGGCACCCGGTGTGGTCTTCTGCTGCTGTAGCCCATCTGCCTCAAAGTTCGACGTACTGTGCATTCAGAGATGCTCTTCTGGCTACCTTGGTTGTAACGGGTGGCTATTTGAGTCACTGTTGCCTTTCTATCAGCTCGAACCAGTCTGGCCATTCTCCTCTGACCTCTGGCATCAACAACGCATTTCCGCCCACAGAACTGCCGCTCACTGGATGTTTTTTTTTTCGGACCATTCTCTGTAAACCCTAGAGATGGTTGTGTGTGAAAATCCCAGTAGATCAGCAGTTTCTGAAATACTCAAACCAGCCCTTCTGGCACCAACAACCATGCCACGTTCAAAGGCACTCAAATCACCTTTCTTCCCCATACTGATGCTCGGTTTGAACTGCAGGAGATTGTCTTGACCATGTCTACATGCCTAAATGCACTGAGTTGCCGCCATGTGATTGGCTGATTAGAAATTAAGTGTTAACGAGCAGTTGGACAGGTGTACCTAATAAAGTGGCCGGTGAGTGTATATATATAATTTTGATTACTAGAACTATAATACAAACTGGTCCAGATCCATTGAATAGAACAGAGTAATGTCATTGGTTGAAAGAGACCACATGATCGCAACTAAGATATGAATGGGTTTGCAAGCACTCACGAGAGTGTAAAGTATCGTTGGTTGAAACGTCATGGAATCGGAATAGGAATTTTGTGTATAAGAACATACTAACCTGTGATTATATGGTTTGAATACTTGAATTACAGCTTCATTTACAAACAAGCAGAATAATGTATATATGCTTACAAATATAAGTGAGACATTTTTGAATATGTTAACTGTGTTTTGTTATACATACAACTTTATTGAGATGGACATGGACAATTATTTGGTTAAATCAAGACACATGTTTAGAACCTTGCGTGTTCCTTTATAAACCAGCCTTAAAGTGTTCGCTTAATATGTCATGACTAAGGAACTTCTTGTTCCGAAACACGTTGGCGTTTAATGTTAATGTTTCTTCTATTTTTTCACCTCTTTGTTGTACACTTTGTACTTTTATCAACATGAATTAAAAGTTATATCTTAAAAAATTCTTCGGAGTGATGCCGGTCTACCTCTACTTACATTTTGCTGCAATTTTGTTCCTTGGTCTGGGAAGCTGATCGTGCACCTCTAAAATATATCCCAAAGCATTCACGTTGAGCTACTCTTTCTTGCTATATGGACTGATCAAATACTGAAGCCTCCTCAAAAAAAAAATAAAAAATAAAAAATAAAATATATATATATATATATATATATATATATATATATATATATATATATATATATATATATATATATTTCATGCTGCAGAGGAATCAATGTTACCTTTGTGTTTGGGCCTTTATCATAAAAATGCAATTAGCTGAACTGATTGTCCTGGCTATAGAGGTATATATAACTGTTAGGACTGTGCAGCAGGTGCGGCCAAGAGAGCAGGGTTGCAGCCTGTTCCACTGTCACTGCTCAGTCCAGCATGTATGGCGTTAATTCCCTTGCAGCCGATAGACGTGGTCGGTCTGCTTACTGAGAGAGGTGCTAACCTATGAGCACCTGGCTTGGGCACATGGGGCTTGCTGGTTAGATCTGCCTTCCTTCTATTTAAGAAGGCAGGTCTCTTCGTCCAGTGCCTTAGCCTAAACTCAAATCAAAGATTGTGCATGTCCGTGCAGACTCTAGTTTGGCAGTGAGCTGCCTTAGCTAGGTAGGGCGTTAGTTAGAATTGTTTCCGCTAGTAATTGCCCAGGGAATCCCTACCTTAGCTAATCTGAGACCTGTAGTGCTTCTACAGCAGATGCTGTAGTGGGTGCAGCGCAAGAAGCTACTGGGAGCTCACGGTCATACTTTGTGTTTGTTTTGCGGTGTATTAACTGCAAGACTTTAGAATTCTTTTAAGCGGCTGCTTTGTACTGCAGTGGCAGCTGCCCTGTGAGGTAACAGGGAGCACCTAGTTTGTGGTGTAGCCCGGAAGTGAGGTTAAATGTTGGGCCTTGTTCACACCAGTACGCCCTGCAGTCCAGAGCCCAGTTGGGCTCCGTGGGCTTTAATTTATTTATTTTTTTTATATAAGCCCACTGACCATAACAATAACAGTGAGAGCTGCCCCCCTCCCTGAGAGCAGTGACTCATAACTCCATCAAGTCTTATCAGATACAGGTTCTGCAACAAAGAAATTAGTAAACAATGGGAGGAATAATCTAACATAGACAGCAACAAATCAGCATTATTAAAGCAATGTAGTAATGAAATATATTGAATTTACATAAGCTAGCTGTAAAGCTAGGATTCTAGAGATGGGAATACCCCCTTAAAAGCTACCATATATGTATCGGAAATAATGTCTGCCTAAAATGTGTAAGATTGTTTTCACAACATAGCTTCAAAATTTTTAAAAATTGATAGGAAACATCTTTTAGGGTACAGGACAATAATACAATATATTGAAAAATGAATGTCCAGGCTGTACCTGTGTCAAAAACTGTCATGCATTCTTTTTAAACATGTATTTGAAAAGTATTCTTGTGTTCCATAAAAGACAAAATTTTAAAAGAACACCCAGGAAAAATCTTTAACTACATATTTTTTTAATTAATTTTCAATGTCTTTTTTGTTGTGTTCTGCGCTAAGATAGCAAATAAAGAAAAAACAAAAAGAATAAACAGCAACGGCACTCACCGGTTTGAAAAACTCTTGCTCCCTTATTAATTCATAGAGAAACAGTAACAGAAAAAATAGCATGAGGTGAGCCAGCTGGATGAAAAAGAAGGTTGCTCGCTTTGGAATATAAATTCTTTACCATCCTACAACAAAACTAATAAAGTGGCAAGACGACTCTGAACCTAGAAAGAGCTCTCCTAATTTTTCGAGGATACAGCATTTATTGAGGAATGGAAGCAGATTCATCTACAGCACTCATTAATCTTTAAAAACTTACCTTGAAACAAAATGAACAGGAGTCTGCACTTATACTGGCTGAATTATACAAGGCAAAAACCAAACTGCAAGCACGTCTTATGGAGAATCAAGCACAAACCTTTTTTTTAAGAAGTTGGAAAAGAGACTAATTCCTATACAAGATGACAAGAAAGAGAGGAAAAGAGACACATCTAATGCAATAAACATGACTATGATATGACAAGTTTTTGAATGGAGTAAGAAGAGCCAAAGGTGAATGAGATTGTCAAAGAGAGAATGATATGATATCATGTTAGACTACCGAGGTTCTAGTTTTTCTAATGAGTCCTCTATAAATATGGTGAAACCTCCAGAGATGATGTCCATGACTGGAAGAGAGCTAGAAGGAGCACACAGAGAAGTGGAAGGAAGAAGAGTCTGTAAAACCAGTTACAAGAGGAGACAGGTCAATTGGAAACAATAACATTCTTTGAGAACCATTGACAGTAGTAAATCTCACTGATTCTGAGCTAAATTAGGATTGTATTTTTCTTTTATCAAAAGGAGTCAGTTGATGGTGACTTATGATTTGGCGTGTTTTACAATTGGCCTATTTAAAGGGAGTCTACCACTTCCTCCCCCAAGCATGTTGAGCTGCTATATAGGATAAGATCAACTACATAGAAAAATCTGAAGATACTATAGTTAATGCAATGGAATTGTTATCTTTGCTTCGGTGAAAATTAATAACGTCTTATGAAGTCATTTATAAGCCACTATTTAAATATTTATTTTTTGCAGAATCCATCATTAATTTATTTTGTTCATAAATATAGCTGTTAGGCTCACAGAAACCATATGTTTCAATAATTTAAGTTCAAACAATACCAATATGTAAAAAATATTTCAATAATATTTGCTTATTAGAGGAAAATAAAGAATGATTCTGGCACTTAAGTCACTTGTACCACTTAATTTTATGGTATTTTATGAAAGCATAGGCTACAACCAGGAGGAAACATAGCCCCATTTTTATTCATGAGAACATATATACTAGCTATTAGTGGTTACTTATTGTCCTTTATTTAGAGTTGTACAGAATGTAACAATAGTGTAGATGAGCAGCAATCCTAGGCATATCATAAAATGCAATTTGCCAATAGCATCCATATTTTAAATGGACAAGGAGTAAGCCAGGTAGATGTCACTTTTACAAATGTCAAAGTCAGTGAATTCTTGTTATTTCACAATAGCACACTCCAAAAGTCAATAGACCCATAAACAAGAGAATCCATTATAAATGAATATATATACTACTGTATGTCTGATAGTCTCTTTAACTGTCAAGTTGTAACATGAACTATACAGTTTTTATAAGCCTTTGGAATTTTCACTTTCAATAAGTATATCATTTTCACTAAACTAATGACATTCAAGGGCTTGAAAAAAAATGCCTTTGAGATCATTCACTACATCAGCTCTTTCGTTCACTGGAGATATTTTTGTCCTCTGCATTAAGGCTCTAAGGTTTGTGCTCAGCAGAATAATTTCTTGGTTATATAATCAGTTCAACATTTAACATTTTTTTTAACCACTCAGGCAAATAGTGTGGAAATGCAGATGGCACTTAAGTATTTCTAACACATTTCCTACCACATTTATTAAAAGGAATACAAATTAAATGCTAATTATATAGTCCTGCAATCCCTATTGTTTCCTTAGTTATATAAACTTAAGCATAACATAAATTCTGCAATAGTTATGGAGTTATATATTTATTTATTTTACAATCACAGACCATTCAGTTTATATTTCCAGAATATATAACTTAAATTAAAATTCAATTTAACGTTTTACTTTACTTTATATATCCTAAGATAGTATTTAAGAGCTAAACAAGCTTTCACGTTTCGTTGTATAAGTAATTATTTAATCCATTAAGTTTAACTATAACTTAGTAATAATAGCTGACCACACTGTCTCAATTTAAAGGTAGTAGTCATTGATATTAGCACTTTAACTAATTAAACTAAACATTTTCAGGAAATGTGCAATATAATATCTTTTATAGACACCAAGTCATGCAAGCCATATTATTATGGTAACTAACTACTCTATGTTGTATCAGCAGTATTCATAAAACACATATAAGATCTGACCGTATAATTTGTCTATCCATAAAAATCATATTAGATATTAATATGATACCAGAAAGTTTATGTCCAATGAATCACTGGGTGTGGTAGTACCAAAAAGTTATGTAAAACAAGACAGGGGTACCCTCCTATGTAACCAATATTCCCTAAAACATAACTTTTATAAATTATTTTAAAATAGCAGCATGTGCCCTACTAGAAAAGAAGCCTCCGAATATAGTTTTACGGACCTGATCTAATTACATATACATCAATAGAGAAATCAGCATAAACTCCTGCTCATGGAGTCCCAGAAGATGCTATAATAGTACTGAGATAGTGATGCAGGAAATGCTATTTTCCTCGGATATAAGGAAATATATGAAGCTCTCACACAAAAAGATATTTAAATAGCAGGTATTCCCCTAGATAGATGCATACTGCATAGGAATTACAATGCCAGCCCTAGTATGGTCATATTGACTCACAGGACAGTATGAAGGCATATGACACCACAAAAGCAATCCAGCACAATATGATAGGTTGAACGCTGGTTGCTATTCCATTTGGGGTGCCCTACCACAACCTCTCAATCCCGGTAGAGTAAATCAGATCTTAGAGCCAAATCCCCTGCGGGTAAAGAGAATGTGTATATACCACTGATTAGAGCGTTTCACTAAATTGCATAGCTCAAAAGGAGAATGTATAGTCTGAGAGAGAAAGATATAGTTGTAGTTAAAACCGCAGTTCCTCGGGACTTTGAAGGTAGGGGACATTGGTTACATAGGAGGGTACCCCTGTCTTGATTAACAAATATTATGTCTACTGTAATTTTCTTTTTACTTAATTGATATCAGAGAAGTCCTATCAGTACTCCTACGATAGCAAATGAAGTTAACACTTCTATTCTTTTTTTTTAAATGACAAAGCTGTTTTTAGAACTCTGTATTGTTGTACTGTTATTATTCCTCAAAGTTTCTGAAAAAAAATTGACTAGTAGGTGTTATTAGATTGGATAAATTTGCCCTCATCTGCCCCTTCCCTACCACCACCACCACCACCATGTTAGGCTATTAGCTTTACTTTTTTTTTTTTTAATAAAAATGATGTACCAATTTTTCAGACGATTACAAAAATACAACATCTATAAGACTTTAAAATAGGAGACAAAGATTGGAATCCTGAAAGGCTATATTAGTTACATCAGGATCAGTTTTTCACAAATGATGCAAAAAAAAAAAAAAAATGCAAAAATATATCACTTGTCATCAGAATTTTTTACTACTCCAAAACCATTAGTTGTTAATGGGCCATAAAAAAAAATACTGACACCCTAAACCCAGTTCCTCCTGTCATCCAACCAGATATCAATTAAAATCAGGTGGTTGTCAATGGGATAAGGCCTAGGAAAAAATAGTGCAACTGTAACATCTCTGCCTGTTCTGGTCTCTACACCACCCTCTGCTCGCGTGCTGCGGCACAGGAGGCGTGTGCAGTTTGATAACTTGCTTAGAGTTTTTGGTTGCAGTGTCTGAACACTGTCCTATTCCTTCATCTTGTTAATTGATTTTCCACCACACCCATCTCCTTCTTTATTTCCCTCTGATCCTCTAAGAGTTAAGTATTGCTTTGCCCTGTGATTGACAGTCTGCCTTCCTATCAGATTCAGGGCGGGTTCTTCCTCTCTATTTATTCTTGGTTCACATTCACATTGATGCTTGCTATTGCTTTGTGCATGCTGGCTTTTTCTCTTGCTGTTTATTCGTCTATTCTGATTCTTGACCTCTGGCTTTTCCTATTGACTACTCTCTTGGATATCGATTTTGACACTGCATTGCTCGACTGTTACCGAACCCTGGCTAGCTGACCTCCCTTTGTTGCTATTTGTCTTGTCTGCATTTTGTGTTTCGCATACATAGGAAGGGATCATCTCCAAGTTGCTGCCTTGGAAGGGACAGGGGGAGTCTTCAGCTTAGGGCTCACTGTCTCTTGTGCTCCTTCCCAGGGTTTCCAGCAGCTACTAGGTAATTGCTCCTATTGCAATTCCCTTACAGCAACTCACTACTATTAGATTTATAAAAAAAAAAAATAATGTAGCTCAGTAAACTGTGCTTTTTACAGAAACCCCAAACATAAAGAAGAAGGCTGATAACATTAAAGTTTACATTTTTTATGCTCCTACCTTTCTTACCTTTCTTTGTTTTGTTTTGGTAAGGTTTTACAGGATCGTTTGATCTATTTCACATTCATGGAACTCTGTTTTTATATATAAAATGATTAAAAGAACATAAGGGAGTTTTTATTTCAGTAAAAACATTTTTATTATGTGTGTTTATAGCTTTAATAATTTATTACTATCTTTTGTATATCTGTCTGATTAAGGCACTAACACTGGCTTATTGTCAGCCAGTAAAAAAGGCTACCTCTAAATCCCATTACTCCAATTTGCTACTACCAGAAGGAGTGCTGGGAACAGCCTGGTAATGGCCAGTATCAGACCAGTTGATGTGATGATAGGGCACCATGGAAGCTACAAACTGAGAAGGACCAAAAACTATGGGTCACCTGAATCTTTGCATGCAAGGCTGCAAATAGCTTTTGCATATGGTTAATTAAGAAAAAAAGAAAGGGTCCCCATTTTGTATTTTTCAATTATTATTTTTTTAAACATTTTTCATAACCAGATAGATTGATAATTCAGCAGCAAGAGCCTAACGTTACCATAATGGGAAAAAAAAACCATGGTTTGGGGCTAATAACACTAGTCTCAGTTCTCGATCATTGCTAGATGGTTTTGTACTGGACCATAACTAGCTGTTCCCAGTATCCATGGTGGTAGGTACCAGGGTAATAATTGAGGTTTAGTGGTAGCCCATTCATCTTGGCCTAATTAGCAGAAGAAAGCCAGAGGGCCAAAAAATGAAGAGAAATCTATGCTGATGTGAACAAATTCCTGAACTGGATATGACAGCCTACAACTGTGATTGACTACTTTACACTAATTTATTGTGATTACTACATTACACCAATTCATTATCCTACTTTAAAAAGTATGCCAATTTACTTGAATAACCCCGAGCTACATGATTTAAAGCAGACAAAAACAGCTTTAAGGTATCAACGGTAGCATTACTTTGGTCTGTGGTTACTTGCAGTGAATGAATGCTAGTAGTAGTAACCCCTTTGCAGTGCAGAGACTCTTGGTTTTTGAAAGACACTTAGTTTCTGTACTAGCAGTATGATGAAGGTGCACCAAAATTAATATTAATAATAATAATAATAATAATAATAATAATAACAACAACAACAACAACTGTGGTGTATCTCCTGACACACAGCTAGTACAGGAATCTTTTAGTGATTAAGTTTCCTTAAACTCATTCACTAGAAGCAACCTCAAACCAAGTCCAGTATGAAGTCAGCAATTGCCAGCTTCACTACTTAATGTAGACTGGGTAGGGGTAGAATGCCTGGTGCAGCTTTGTTCACCTCCTGGCAGCATCGGACATACATCCATCTTTGCAATAATTATTAGGGAGCCAGATGGAAAAATGCTGCAGGTAACCTTTTTTCCATTCAGCTGAGGCACAGTACACAGGCACAGTTTCAGTATTAGTTTCCCTCTGGCTTGTGTGCACCATGCTGGAGATAAACTGCTACTAGAGATGAGTGAACACTAAAATGTTTGAGGTTCGAAATTCGATTCGAACAGCCGCTCACTGTTCAAGTGTTCTAACGGGTTTTGAACCCCATTATAGTCTATGGGGAACATACTCGTTAAGGGGGAAACCCAAATCCGTGTCTGGAGGGTCACCAAGTCCACTATGACACCCCAGGAAATGATACCAACACCCTGGAATGACACTGGGACAGCAGGGGAAGCATGTCTGGGGGCATAAAAGTCACTTTATTTCATGGAAATCCCTGTCAGCTTGCGATTTTCGCAAGCTAACTTTTCCCCATAGGAATGCATTGGCCAGCGCTGATTGGCCAGAGTACGGAATTCGACCAATCAGCGCTGGCTCTGCCGGAGGAGGAGGAGTCTAAGATCGCTCCACACCAGTCTCCATTCAGGCCTGACCTTAGACTCCGCCTCCTCCGGCAGAGCCAGCGCTGATTGGCCGAAGGCTGGCCAATGCATTCCTATGGGAATGCAGAGACTTAGCAGTGCTGAGCCAGTTCTGCTCAACTACACCGTGTGCCTGTCAGCCCATCTGATATAGCAGAGCCAAGTGTGCACACTCGGCTCTGCTATTTCAGATGGGCTGCCGGCACACTCGGCTCTGCTATATCAGATGGGCTGACCGGCACATCAGATGTAGCAGAGACGAGTGTGCACACTCGGCTCTGCTACATCAGATGTAGCAGAGACGAGTGTGCCAGTCAGCCCATCTGATATAGCAGAGCCGAGTGTGCACACTCGTCTCTGCTATGTCAGATGTAGCAGAGCCGAGTGTGCACATTCGGCTCTGCTACATCAGATGGGATGACCGGCACATCAGATGTAGCAGAGCCGAGTGTGCACACTCGGCTCTGCTACATCAGATGTGCACACTCGGCTCTGCTATATCAGATGGGCTGACCGGCGCATCAGATGTAGCAGAGCCGAGTGTGCACACTCGGCTCTGCTACATCAGATATAGCAGAGCCGAGTGTGCACACTCGGCTCTGCTACATCAGATGTGCACACTCGGCTCTGCTATATCATATGGGCTGACCGGCACATCAGATGTAGCAGAGCCGAGTGTGCACACTCGGCTCTGCTACATCAGATGGCTCTGCCTTGGCCAACCTTCGGCCAATCAGTGCTGGCTCTGCCAGTGGAGGCGGAGTCTAAGGTCGGACCTGAATGGAGACTGGTGTGGAGCGATCTTAGACTCCGCCTCCTCCAGCAGAGCCAGCGCTGATTGATCGAATTCCGTACTCTGGCCAATCAGCACTGGCCAATGCATTCCTATGGATTCCTATATCCACACTCGGTTCTGCTACATCAGATGTAGCAGAGCTGAGTGTGCACACTCGGCTCTGCTACATCTGATGTGCCGGTCAGCCCATCTGATATAGCAGAGCCGAGTGTGCACATCTGATGTAGCAGAGCCGAGTGTGCACACTCGGCTCTGCTACATCTGATGTGTCGGTCAGCCCATCTGATATAGCAGAGCCAAGTGTGCACATCTGATGTAGCAGAGCCGAGTGTGCACACTTGGCTCTGCTACATCTGATGTAGCAGAGCCGAGGGTGCACTAGAACCCTTATCCACACTCGGCTCTGCTACATCAGATGGCTCTGCCTCGGCCAGCCTTCAGCCAATCAGCGCTGGCTCTGCCGATGGAGGTGGAGTCTAAGGTCGGACCTGAATGGAGACAGGTGTGGAGCAATCTTAGACTCCGCCTCCTACAGCAGAACCAGCGCTGATTGGTCGAATTCCGTACTCTGGCCAATCAGCGCTGGCCAATGCATTCCTATGGATTCCTATATCCACACTCGGCTCTGCTGCATCAGATGTAGGAGAGCCGAGTGTGCACACTCGGCTCTGCTACATCAGATGCACTAGAACCCTTATGCACACTCGGCTCTGCTACATCAGATGGCTCTGCCTTGGCCAGCCTTCGGCCAATCAGTGCTGGCTCTGCCGGTGGAGGTGGAGTCTAAGGTCGGTGCTTAGCACACACATTCAGCTCTACTTCATCGGGCTAATATAATGCATTGGCCAATCAGCGCTGGCCAATGCATTCTATTAGCGTGAGCTGAGTTTGCACAGGGGTTCTAGTGCACCCTCGGCTCTGCTACATCAGATGTACATCATCTGATGTAGCAGAGCCGAGTGTGCATCAGATGTAGCAGAGCCGAGTGTGCATCAGATGTGTAGTTGAGCAGAACTGGCTCAACACTGCTAAGTCTCTGCATAGGAATGCATTGGCCAGCCTTTGGCCAATCAGCGCTGGCTCTGCCGGAGGAGGCGGAGTCTAAGGTCGGACCTGAATGGAGACTGGTGTGGAGCGATCTTAGACTCCGCCTCCTCCAGCAGAGCCAGCGCTGATTGGTCGAGTTCCGTACTCTGGCCAATCAGCGCTGTCCAATGCATTCCTATTGGAAAAAGTTTATGTCACAAAAATCACAATTACACACCCGATAGAGCCCCAAAAAGTTATTTTTAATAACATTCCTACCTAAATAAAGGTTATCCCTCGCTATCCCTGCCTGTACATCTATCCCTGTCTCTTAGTCACAAAGTTCACATTCTCATATGACCCGGATTTGAAATCCACTATTCGTCTAAAATAGAGGTCACCTGATTTCGGCAGCCAATGACTTTTTCCGATTTTTTTCGATGCCTCCGGTGTCGTAGTTCCTGTCCCACCTCCCCTGCACTGTTATTGGTGCAAAAAAAGCGCCAGGGAAGGTGGGAGGGGAATCAAATTTTTTTGGAGTTTGCCACGTGATGTTCAAACACATCGAACAGCCTGATATCCAATCGAGCATGTGTTCGATAGAACACTGTTCGCTCATCTCTAACTGCTACCAATGCTGGATATTTATATAAACATGCCCAATATAGTACTCTACAATATATACTATAGTACTATACAATATAGTACCCCAGTATAGTACTTTTTTATGTATTATGTGCAATACATTAAAAAAAAACTAATGATGAGATGTATTCATCATTGTGAGATGTATTGAATAAAGTGAATGCATAAAAAGTCACTAAGCATATTTACAAATGTTTACCCCATGTTGTGAAATATTCAATGATATGTGTTAAACATTATAGTCACATGGCACAGATTTGTAGCACACATTTTGGAGAAGTAAAATCAGTCCAATTTATTTAAATGCTGTTATTGTAACAATGTCAGTTGAATGATATAGGTCAGAACTGGAAGTCACTCACAGCAGTCAGTTTTGTGTCTGGAATAAATGATCCCTCTATACAACTACACACAACACTTACAATGGAGCTACATTTAGTAACAGCTGCATAGTCACAAGATCAATAATATGAATTACACGTCAACAGAGCAGACAAGATTAAATAAAAAACAAAGATAATATTGAAAATACTGCATGATGATGATAAACACATTATTGTGTTTATTAATGAAAGATAGTGACGACATCCAGATTATAGTTTATACAGTTGATGAACAATAAAATAATACACAAATCCCAACTGACACTAATTCTCCCTGATTTATTTCCTATATCTGTCCCTGAACATTGACCCTAACACCAAACACAATTGTTCTTGTCTATCCCTATTTATATAACTTATAAAAACCATACTGGGCAATGCTGACTTTCTCTCTCCCTTTCTCTTTTTTTTAATGTAGATTGTGAGCCCCATATAGGGATCACAATGTACATTTTTCCCTATCAGTATCAGTGTCTTTGGAGTATGAGATGGAAATCCACGCAAACATCGGGAGAACATACAAACTCCTTGCAGATGTTTTTTTGCCCTTGGCAGGATTTGAACCAAGGACTCCAAGCACTGCAGGGCTGCAGCGCTAACCACTGAGCCACCGTGTGGCCCCTCTCTTTCTCTTTCTATACAGTGGATACAGAAAGTATTCAGACCCCTTTAAATTTTTTCACTCTTTGTTTCATTGCAGACATTTGCTAAAATCAAAAAAGTTCATTAATGTACTTTCAGCACCCCATCTTGTCAGATAAAAAACAGAAATGTAGATATTTGCAAATTTATTAAAAAAGAAAAATTTAAATATCACATGGTCATAAGTATTCAGACCCTCAGTCAGTGCACTGCTCATCACCTGCCCAATACAATCCCAACAGTGAAAAGTGGTGTTGGCAGCATCATGCTATGGAGGTGTTTTTCAGCTGCAGGGACAGGACAACTGGTTACAGTTGAAAGAAAGATGACTGCAGTCAAGTAAAGAGATATCTTGGAAGAAAACCTCTTCTAGAGTAGAGATGAGCGAACAGTGTTCTATCGAACTCATGTTCGATCGGATATTAGGCTGTTCGGCATGTTCGAATCGAATCGAACACCGCGTGGTAAAGTGCGCCATTACTCGATTCCCCTCCCACCTTCCCTGGCGCCTTTTTTGCTCCAATAACAGCGCTGGGTAGGTGGGACAGGAACTACGACACCGGTGACGTTGAAAAAAGTAGGCAAAACCCATTGGCTGCCGAAAACATGTGACCTCTAATTTAAAAGAACAGCGACGCCCAGCTTCGCGTCATTCTGAGCTTGCAATTCACCGAGGACGGAGGTTTCCGTCCAGCTAGCTAGGGCTTAGATTCTGGGTAGGCAGGGACAGGCTAGGATAGGAAGGAGAAGACAACCAACAGCTCTTGTAAGAGCTAAATTCCAGGGAGAAGCTTGTCAGTGTAACGTGGCACTGACGGGCTCAATCGCCGCAACCCAGCTTTCCCAGGATCCTGAATGGAATACACTGTCAGTGTATTCCCGTATACCCGATATATACCCCGATACCCGTTCCAACGGTGTGCCCCCCCACCTTCACCCCAGAAATACCCTGCAAGTCCCCTAGCAATAGAATTGGGGCTATATACACCCACAATTTTTACTACTGGTATACAGTGCCATTGTCTGACTGGGAATTCAAAGAATATATTGGGAATACAAATACCCTCATTTCTTGCTACTGCCATATAGTGCCAGTTTCTGACTGGTAATTCAAAGAATATATTGGGGTTACGTGCACCCACAATTTTTACTACTGGTATACAGTGCCATTGTCTGACTGGGAATTCAAAGAATATATTGGGAATACAAATACCCTCATTTCTTGCTACTGCCATATAGTGCCAGTGTCTGACTGGGAATTCAAAGAATATATTGGGGTTACGTGCACCCACAATTTTTACTACTGGTATACAGTGCCATTGTCTGACTGGGAATTCAAAGAGTATATTGGGAATACAAATACCCTCATTTCTTGCTACTGCCATATAGTGCCAGTTTCTGACTGGGAATTCAAAGAATATATTGGGGTTACGTGCACCCACAATTTTTACTACTGGTATACAGTGCCATTGTCTGACTGGGAATTCAAAGAATATATTGGGGTTATAAATACCCTCATTTCTTGCTACTGCCATATAGTGCCAGTTTCTGACTGGTAATTCAAAGAATATATTGGGGTTACGTGCACCCACAATTTTTACTACTGGTATACAGTGCCATTGTCTGACTGGGAATTCAAAGAGTATATTGGGAATACAAATACCCTCATTTCTTGCTACTGCCATATAGTGCCAGTGTCTGACTGGGAATTCAAAGAATATATTGGGGTTACGTGCACCCACAATTTTTACTACTGGTATACAGTGCCATTGTCTGACTGGGAATTCAAAGAGTATATTGGGAATACAAATACCCTCATTTCTTGCTACTGCCATATAGTGCCAGTTTCTGACTGGGAATTCAAAGAATATATTGGGGTTACGTGCAC
Source organism: Leptodactylus fuscus (assembly GCF_031893055.1). NCBI lineage: Eukaryota > Metazoa > Chordata > Amphibia > Anura > Leptodactylidae > Leptodactylus > Leptodactylus fuscus. The sequence goes on from NC_134267.1 coordinate 86,317,938, forward strand.
CCACAATTTTTACTACTGGTATACAGTGCCATTGTCTGACTGGGAATTCAAAGAGTATATTGGGAATACAAATACCCTCATTTCTTGCTACTGCCATATAGTGCCAGTGTCTGACTGGGAATTCAAAGAATATATTGGGGTTACGTGCACCCACAATTTTTACTACTGGTATACAGTGCCATTGTCTGACTGGGAATTCAAAGAGTATATTGGGAATACAAATACCCTCATTTCTTGCTACTGCCATATAGTGCCAGTTTCTGACTGGGAATTCAAAGAATATATTGGGGTTACGTGCACCCACAATTTTTACTACTGGTATACAGTGCCATTGTCTGACTGGGAATTCAAAGAATATATTGGGGTTATAAATACCCTCATTTCTTGCTACTGCCATATAGTGCCAGTTTCTGACTGGGAATTCAAAGAATATATTGGGGTTACGTGCACCCACAATTTTTACTACTGGTATACAGTGCCATTGTCTGACTGGGAATTCAAAGAATATATTGGGGTTATAAATACCCTCATTTCTTGCTACTGCCATATAGTGCCAGTTTCTGACTGGTAATTCAAAGAATATATTGGGGTTACGTGCACCCACAATTTTTACTACTGGTATACAGTGCCATTGTCTGACTGGGAATTCAAAGAATATATTGGGGTTATAAATACCCTCATTTCTTGCTACTGCCATATAGTGCCAGTTTCTGACTGGTAATTCAAAGAATATATTGGGGTTACGTGCACCCACAATTTTTACTACTGGTATACAGTGCCATTGTCTGACTGGGAATTCAAAGAGTATATTGGGAATACAAATACCCTCATTTCTTGCTACTGCCATATAGTGCCAGTGTCTGACTGGGAATTCAAAGAATATATTGGGGTTACGTGCACCCACAATTTTTACTACTGGTATACAGTGCCATTGTCTGACTGGGAATTCAAAGAGTATATTGGGAATACAAATACCCTCATTTCTTGCTACTGCCATATAGTGCCAGTTTCTGACTGGGAATTCAAAGAATATATTGGGGTTACGTGCACCCACAATTTTTACTACTGGTATACAGTGCCATTGTCTGACTGGGAATTCAAAGAGTATATTGGGAATACAAATACCCTCATTTCTTGCTACTGCCATATAGTGCCAGTGTCTGACTGGGAATTCAAAGAATATATTGGGGTTACGTGCACCCACAATTTTTACTACTGGTATACAGTGCCATTGTCTGACTGGGAATTCAAAGAGTATATTGGGAATACAAATACCCTCATTTCTTGCTACTGCCATATAGTGCCAGTTTCTGACTGGGAATTCAAAGAATATATTGGGGTTACGTGCACCCACAATTTTTACTACTGGTATACAGTGCCATTGTCTGACTGGGAATTCAAAGAGTATATTGGGAATACAAATACCCTCATTTCTTGCTACTGCCATATAGTGCCAGTGTCTGACTGGGAATTCAAAGAATATATTGGGGTTACGTGCACCCACAATTTTTACTACTGGTATACAGTGCCATTGTCTGACTGGGAATTCAAAGAGTATATTGGGAATACAAATACCCTCATTTCTTGCTACTGCCATATAGTGCCAGTTTCTGACTGGGAATTCAAAGAATATATTGGGGTTACGTGCACCCACAATTTTTACTACTGGTATACAGTGCCATTGTCTGACTGGGAATTCAAAGAGTATATTGGGAATACAAATACCCTCATTTCTTGCTACTGCCATATAGTGCCAGTGTCTGACTGGGAATTCAAAGAATATATTGGGGTTACGTGCACCCACAATTTTTACTACTGGTATACAGTGCCATTGTCTGACTGGGAATTCAAAGAGTATATTGGGAATACAAATACCCTCATTTCTTGCTACTGCCATATAGTGCCAGTTTCTGACTGGGAATTCAAAGAATATATTGGGGTTACGTGCACCCACAATTTTTACTACTGGTATACAGTGCCATTGTCTGACTGGGAATTCAAAGAGTATATTGGGAATACAAATACCCTCATTTCTTGCTACTGCCATATAGTGCCAGTTTCTGACTGGGAATTCAAAGAATATATTGGGGTTACGTGCACCCACAATTTTTACTACTGGTATACAGTGCCATTGTCTGACTGGGAATTCAAAGAATATATTGGGGTTATAAATACCCTCATTTCTTGCTACTGCCATATAGTGCCAGTTTCTGACTGGGAATTCAAAGAATATATTGGGGTTACGTGCACCCACAATTTTTACTACTGGTATACAGTGCCATTGTCTGACTGGGAATTCAAAGAATATATTGGGGTTATAAATACCCTCATTTCTTGCTACTGCCATATAGTGCCAGTTTCTGACTGGTAATTCAAAGAATATATTGGGGTTACGTGCACCCACAATTTTTACTACTGGTATACAGTGCCATTGTCTGACTGGGAATTCAAAGAATATATTGGGGTTATAAATACCCTCATTTCTTGCTACTGCCATATAGTGCCAGTTTCTGACTGGTAATTCAAAGAATATATTGGGGTTACGTGCACCCACAATTTTTACTACTGGTATACAGTGCCATTGTCTGACTGGGAATTCAAAGAGTATATTGGGAATACAAATACCCTCATTTCTTGCTACTGCCATATAGTGCCAGTGTCTGACTGGGAATTCAAAGAATATATTGGGGTTACGTGCACCCACAATTTTTACTACTGGTATACAGTGCCATTGTCTGACTGGGAATTCAAAGAGTATATTGGGAATACAAATACCCTCATTTCTTGCTACTGCCATATAGTGCCAGTTTCTGACTGGGAATTCAAAGAATATATTGGGGTTACGTGCACCCACAATTTTTACTACTGGTATACAGTGCCATTGTCTGACTGGGAATTCAAAGAGTATATTGGGAATACAAATACCCTCATTTCTTGCTACTGCCATATAGTGCCAGTGTCTGACTGGGAATTCAAAGAATATATTGGGGTTACGTGCACCCACAATTTTTACTACTGGTCTACAGTGCCATTGTCTGACTGGGAATTCAAAGAGTATATTGGGAATACAAATACCCTCATTTCTTGCTACTGCCATATAGTGCCAGTTTCTGACTGGGAATTCAAAGAATATATTGGGGTTACGTGCACCCACAATTTTTACTACTGGTATACAGTGCCATTGTCTGACTGGGAATTCAAAGAGTATATTGGGAATACAAATACCCTCATTTCTTGCTACTGCCATATAGTGCCAGTGTCTGACTGGGAATTCAAAGAATATATTGGGGTTACGTGCACCCACAATTTTTACTACTGGTATACAGTGCCATTGTCTGACTGGGAATTCAAAGAGTATATTGGGAATACAAATACCCTCATTTCTTGCTACTGCCATATAGTGCCAGTTTCTGACTGGGAATTCAAAGAATATATTGGGGTTACGTGCACCCACAATTTTTACTACTGGTATACAGTGCCATTGTCTGACTGGGAATTCAAAGAGTATATTGGGAATACAAATACCCTCATTTCTTGCTACTGCCATATAGTGCCAGTGTCTGACTGGGAATTCAAAGAATATATTGGGGTTACGTGCACCCACAATTTTTACTACTGGTATACAGTGCCATTGTCTGACTGGGAATTCAAAGAGTATATTGGGAATACAAATACCCTCATTTCTTGCTACTGCCATATAGTGCCAGTTTCTGACTGGGAATTCAAAGAATATATTGGGGTTACGTGCACCCACAATTTTTACTACTGGTATACAGTGCCATTGTCTGACTGGGAATTCAAAGAGTATATTGGGAATACAAATACCCTCATTTCTTGCTACTGCCATATAGTGCCAGTGTCTGACTGGGAATTCAAAGAATATATTGGGGTTACGTGCACCCACAATTTTTACTACTGGTATACAGTGCCAATTTCTAACTAGGAATTCAAAATGCGCAAGGCTCCCGGAAAGGGACGTGGACGAGGCCGTGGGCGAGGTCGGGGGAATGGTTCTGGGGAGCAAGGTAGCAGTGAAGCCACAGGGCGTCCCGTGCCTACTCCTGTGGGGCAGCAAGCATTGCGCCACTCCACAGTGCCAGGGTTGCTTGCCACATTAACTAAACTGCAGGGTACAAACCTTAGTAGGCCCGAGAACCAGGAACAGGTCTTGCAATGGCTGTCAGAGAACGCTTACAGCACATTGTCCAGCAGCCAGTCAGACTCTGCCTCCTCTCCTCCTATTACCCAACAGTCTTGTCTTCCTTCCTCCCAAAATTCCGAAGCTTTACAGAACAATAACCCAAACTGTCCCTGCTCCCCAGAGCTGTTCTCCGCTCCTTTCATTGTCCCTCAACCTGCCTCTCCACGTCACGATTCCACGAACCTAACAGAGGAGCATCTGTATCCAGATGCTCAAACACTAGAGTCTCCTCCATCTCCGTTCGATTTGGTGGTGGATGACCAGCAACCCACCCTCATCGACGATGATGTGACGCAGTTGCCGTCAGGGCATCCAGTTGACCGGCGCATTGTGCGGGAGGAGGAGATGAGACAGGAGTTGGAAGAGGAAGTGGTGGATGATGAGGACACTGACCCGACCTGGACAGGGGGGATGTCAAGCGGGGAAAGTAGTGTGGATGTTGAGGCAGGTGCAGCACCAAAAAGGGTAGCTAGAGGCAGAGGCAGAGGTCAGCAGCTTAGGCGAAGCCAGGCCACACCCGGAATCTCCCAAGATGTTCCAGTTCGTACCCAGCCCCGAAAAACTCCCACCTCGAGGGCACGTTTCTCGAAGGTGTGGAGTTTTTTCAAGGAATGCGCCGAGGACAGATATAGTGTTGTCTGCACAATTTGCCTCTCGAAATTGATTAGGGGCTCTGAGAAGAGCAACCTGTCCACCACTTCAATGCGCCGTCATTTGGAATCCAAGCACTGGAATCAGTGGCAGGCAGCAACGGCAGGACAAAGGCCGACTGCCGTTCACGCCACTGCCACTGCCTCTGCCTCTGCCTCTGCCACTGCCACTGCTGACTGTGCTGGCGATGCACTCCAGAGGACGAGCCAGGACACCACTTCATCTGCCTCCGCCACTTTGTTGACTTCTACCTCATCCTCCCCTGGTCCTGTCTTATCTCCTTCTCCTGCACCATCAAAGGCACCATCAGGCGTTTCTTTACAACAACCCACCATCTCTCAGACATTGGAGCGGCGGCAGAAATACACTGCTAACCACCCACACGCGCAAGCCTTGAACGCCAACATCGCTAAACTGCTGGCCCAGGAGATGTTGGCGTTCCGGCTTGTTGAAACTCCCGCCTTCCTGGACCTGATGGCAACTGCGGCACCTCGCTATGCCGTCCCTAGCCGTCACTACTTCTCCCGGTGTGCCGTCCCCGCCTTGCACCAGCACGTGTCACTCAACATCAGGCGGGCCCTTAGTTCCGCGCTTTGCACAAAGGTCCACTTGACCACCGACG